>NC_088372.1:12775527-12790527 GCF_034508935.2 Berghia stephanieae | reverse complement strand
ATTTTAGATGTAGGGATAAGTTGTACTTGAAAATGCGGATACGATAGACGACAAGACTAGAAGTAAATTCCAAGAGTAATCTTTCTGTGCGACTTCTTCCAAGGCCATCAAAAGCCACACCTGAGAGTAGAGGAACACGGCATGCTACCAAGAGGGGTATACTCAGATAATTACAAAGACCATATAAATCATAAAAAGTATACATGAGTATGATTTTTATTAAAAGATGATTTATGAGGAAAAAATAAAAGCATATGTCCCCAAATATGCATCCATCTGATTGTGTCCCTCTGCGCAAAAGATCCCAGGCAGAGCTTGGACTAAACCAAATGATCTCAATCTAAATCAAGCACGGAATGCCATATGGAAAGAACAAGTGATTTAGGGGAAAGCAGTAACAGTCAGGAGAAGTGGATCAAATAGCATCCCTCGACCCAGGTGGCCCGACTGAATGATTCCCCTACACCATCGGAAATTTCATCCACAGCAGGTTGTTGTTTGTTTTTTGCTTTTAAAGGGTTTTACGGCGCTTGCAACACATTTAGGTTATATCAGCGCCAGTAAAAAGGAAGAAAATGGGATAGTAAAAAGTTCTAGAATTACAATTAAAGCACCCAAGAAAACGTAAGACAAAGGGGAACTGGGAACAAAAGGGATCAGATGTAGATTCCAAGAGCATACCACCAATGTACTCAGTTTGAAATCACCTACAAGTCTCATCCAGACACAAGCACAAAATCCAACAAAGAGGAACACACTCAAATGCTTACATTATACATTCAAAATAATAATAATAATAATAATACATAACAGAGAGATGATTTACAAGGAAAAAATATCATCTCCCAAAACAATAACTATGCATTTGACTGTTTCCCTCCCAGCTAGGACTCCGGCCAGTGCATGACAAAACCAAGTAATCTCATTCCGAGAAAAAGACAGAAAGCATGTTGGAAAACACAGTATGTACCTCCCTGCCCGCTATGGGAGGTCAGGTCACCCAGAACCACAGCAGATTTTTGATTATAACATGCCATCATCATATCAAATAATATACCATACATAATCAAGTGGCGATTACATCAATTTTATTTATTTTCTCTAAAATCTTTCTTTTTGTTTTTTTTAAATGTTTTTATTCTTTATTAAGTGCAATGCATTTCTTATAAAAGAAAGCACTAAACATTAATAATAATAATCAAAGCAAAACATCTGTATACACCAATGAAATGTCTGCAATAAGTAGCAAGACTGAAGATTCCACTGTAGCATCCTTGTCAAGACAGACCCTCCCTCCTAAAACGGGTTGAATTTCAAGGAAAAGTTAATTTGTATCAATCTAAGAATACACGGCTTTTGACCTTTGACTGTATGAAATGTTATATGAGGTTGTGTCAATAGGTGGTTGTTGTGACATTCGCCACAAAAAAAAAATACTCAAATAATAATTTACTCGGAAAAACTAAGCCAAAAAAAAATATCTGTTTTCATCACTTTTGATCAGATGAATAAATACAAATAAACAAAAGACCTGCAATCTCGCTCCAAGAGAAAGGCAGAAATAGTCGCTCGAAGATTACAGAAAAAGTGTAGATTATCAACTTTGTCCACACTTTTCAACCCTTTAAAAAGCTATACAGTGACCTCGAAGATTCAAAAGAGAAGACTGAGACTTGCGGGGCACTGCAGGACACACAAGGAGGAAATTGCAAGTAGTCTTGTGCTATGGGAACCACCTGAGAGAACCAGAAGCAAAGGCAGGCAGAATAAAACCTACATTGACTGTCTGCTAGATGACACAGGAATGGACAACACCAGGGAGCTGCGTACGCTTATGGAGGACAGGACAGAATGGCGAAGACTTGTGGCTCATGTTGGGCGCCCCAAGGGGCGGCCTAAGTAAGTAAGTAAGTAAAAGCTATAACTACAACAATTTTGATGCTAGATTGTGTTTTTGGTTTATTTTTCATTGTGTAACCAAAAGAATCTGATGAAAGCGAATATCTTTCTTTAGTTTATCTAAAAAACTTAGTATTGGGAGTATTTTAGTGGCAAAAGTAACATAAACGACCCTATAGCACAGCCTCATACTCGTATCAAAATGCCTTGAAAAAGATGTACGGTTTATCTTAATGTAGGCACAAATCCATATCTGAGCAAATTAACAATAATATCACCAACTTTCCTCATAAAAGTTTGGTTTCAAAACGAAAATAAATAATTAATCTCTCACTGTAAAACACACACACACACCCTTATATTATGTTGTTACCGTGTCACAATGGATCCCAGCTAGAATCTAGGCAATCCTTTGATAATTGCTTTTGATTTTTCAAAATAAAGGAAGGGAAAAAGAGGGGGGTTTACTATTTCAGCTCACTCAGAAAGGAAGATTACACAGTTGTCAAAAGAAAATGAATCTGAACTTTCAAGCACCAGAGGAAAAGTAAAACTAATGAAATTAATTCAAAAAGGGAGCTAGTAAGTAATAAGATTAACACAGGCTTGCCAATTCAAGGGGCAAAATTATTTTTTTTATTGAACTTGGACACAAACACATAGGCTAATCCCTTCCTGAGCGCTGAATTCCAGTAAAACGACACTATGTGCCTACTAATATTTTCCTTATAGCAGGTGATTGGAGCAACATTGAGGGTTTACAATGGACTGAACTCCGTACATATACGGAAAATGTTTTTGTTTTTTTTTTGTTTTTAAGGGTTTTACGGCGCATGCAACACATTAAGGTCATATCAGCGCCAGTAAAAAGGAAGAAAATGGGATAGTCGAAAGTTCTAGAATTACAATTAAAGCATCCAAGAGAGAGTAAGACAAAGGGGAATTGGGAACAAATAGGGATCAGATGTAGATTCCAAGAGCATACCATCAATATACTTAGTCTGATATCACCTATAAGTCTCACCCAGACACAAGCACAAGATCCAACAAAGAGGAATACACTCAAATGCATACATTTCATTATACATTAAAAATAACAAATATAATAATACATAACAGAGATATGATTTACAAGGAAAAAAACTATCATCTCCCAAAACAATAACTATGCATTTGACTGTTTCCCTCCCAGCCAAGGACTCCGACCAGGGTTGGGACAAAACCAAGCAATCCCATACCAAGACAAAAACAGAAAGCATGTTGGAAAACAGATATAAGGGGATAGAAGACACGGTAAGTATGTCCCTGCCCACTGTGGAGGTAGGGAACCCCACCCAGTTATTGTTTGTTTGTTTTGTTTTTAAGGGTTTTACGGCGCTTGCAACACATTAAGGTCATATCAGCGCCAGGAAAAAGGAAGAAACTGGGATAGTAAAAAGTTCTAGAATTACAATTAAAGCACCCAAGAAAAAGTAAGACATAGGGGAACTGGGAACAAATAGGGATCAGATGTAGATTCCAAAAGCATACCACCAATGTACTAGTTTGAGATCACCTATAAGTCTCATCCAGACACAAGCGCAAAATCCAACAAAGAGGAATACACTCAAATGCTTGCATTATACATTAAAAATAACAAATATACTAACACATAACAGAGAGATGATTTACAAGGAAAAAAATATCATCTCCAAAAACAATAACTATGCATTTGACTGTTTCCCTCCCAGTCAAGGACTCCGGCCAGGGTCGGGACAAAACCAAGCAATCTCACACCAACACAAAGACAGAAAGCAAGTTGGAAAACAGATATAAGGGGATAGAAGACACGGTAAGTACCTCCCTGCCCACTGTGGAGGTAGACTTGATAATAATGCTAATTTCTAGTGTGCAACATATGCCCTCACATGGGATGCTCTGAATGCATTACAAGCATAAAATATTCTAAAATTGTAAAACAAAAATAAATTAAATGATAAAAGTAAAACAACAGCAAGTTCAATGGAAATTGAAAGTGGGTTTGTATTGAATATACAAACACACATACATACATACAACCACATGCATATACACTCTAAAAGTTTGTGCCCATTCATAATCCCTAACATCTTGTCTTCTAGAAAAACTCCTACATCAAAATAGTATGTAGCAGGTATGTCCATGTTTAAAATTTCTTTTATTGGGGAATTACACAGGGACTTTTTTGGCACACACAATGTAATAAGATAACGAAGTACTATAGTAACTTGAATATCAAAGAAAAAAAGTTACCATCACCAGTCAAGATATTAAAAAAAAAACAAAAAACAGAATAAATCAGTAACTAAAACTTTAATAAATTGCATCAATCATTTTAGAGATCTGAGTTTTTTTAAAAAAACCTTTAAAAAGATGCGACCAATGCTTTTGATGTTAAATGATGTGATTCACCACTTCAATTCAGTATTATGTCAGGGTGAAACGGATTAGGAGAAATGAATTTTCATTGGTTTTCAGCAGTTTTGAAAACTACATTCAATTGAGGCCCAAGTCTACAAATTCAAGTAAAATTTCGTGTCATAATTTGGACCTCACGGTCAACTTTGGAGTATCTTATCCATTTCGACATAATATTGCATTGAGGCTGTGGGGTCAGGTCACATACTATTTTGATGAAAATATAAAAGGGAAAAAAAAACAAAAAAAAAACAATGCCTTTATATACAGTAATGAATTCAAGACCCACCACAATATAACCGTAGGAGAAATTTGTCTCGAAGAACTATTCCAAGGGAAGACTGCAATAACCCAGGCATCAGCAGCAGTGCAGCGCCGCAAATTGACCTAGGACGAGGTGACTTGCTCAAGGCCACACAGAGCCAGTAAAATGGAAGAAAATGGGATAGTAAAAAGTTCTAGAATTACAATTAAAGCACCCAAGAAAAGGTAAGACAAAGGGGAATTGGTTCAACAGATGTAGATTCCAAGAGCACATTATCAAAGTACTTCATTTGAGATCACCTAAAAGGCTCATCCAGACACAAGCACAGGATCCCACAAGAGGAATACACTCAAATGTTTACAAATCATGTATAATACGTAAACAAAACATAATACAGTACATAATAGAGAAATGATTTACAAGGAAAAAATATCATCTCCCAAAACTTACTATACGTTTTTTAACTGTAAGTTTCCCACTTAGCCAGAACCAGGACACAACCAAGAAATCTCATTCCAAGACAACGACAGAAAGCATGTTGGAAAACAGATACAAGGGGATAGAAGACACAGTAAGTGCCTCCCTGCCCGTTACGGGAGGTCAGGAACCCCACCCTGCGGTACCTTTCTGGTACAAGGCAAAGACTGTACCACTGAGATACAGTAAGTGCCTCCCTGCCCATTACGGGAGGTCAGGAACCCCACCCTGCGGTACCTTTCTGGTACAAGGCAAAGACTGTACCACTGAGATACAGTAAGTGCCTCCCTGCCCATTACAGGAGGTCAGGAACTCCACCCTGCGGTACCTTTCTGGTACAAGGCAAAGACTGTACCACTGAGATACAGTAAGTGCTCCCTGCCCATTACGGGAGGTCAGGAACCCCACCCTGCGGTACCTTTCTGGTACAAGGCAAAGACTGTACCACTGAGATACAGTAAGTGCCTCCCTGCCCATTACAGGAGGTCAGGAACTCCACCCTGCGGTACCTTTCTGGTACAAGGCAAAGACTGTACCACTGAGACACAGTAAGTGCCTCCCTGCCCGTTACGGGAGGTCAGGAACCCCACCCTGCGGTACCTTTCTGGTACAAGGCAAAGACTGTACCACTGAGCCATGTCGCCCCCGAATTCTTTTTCTTTTTTTTTTTTAAATAAAATTCCCTTTATTCATCCCACAGGGGAAATGCATGCTGTATACACACACAAAAAAAAAAAATCCACTCATCCTAAATGTAACCTATTGTTCAAAAACGGCATTATCATCGGGGTGAACCAAATATCAAAAACTGACTTTAACTTTAAAGGTAATCCGACCAGAAATTTTGATTATTATCACTTTTCAATTTCAAAATTTCTCTATTGTCGAATTGTACTGCATATTACTAAAGGTAAATAAGAATAATAACAAATAAAATGTTTGTTTTTATGTTTTTAAGGGTTTTACGGCACTTGCAACACATTAAGGTCATATCAGCGCCAGTAAAAAGGAAGAAAACGGGATAGTAAAAAGTTCTAGAATTACAATTAAAGCACAAAAGAAAAGGCAAGACAAAGGGGAATAGGTTCAAATAGGGAACAGATATAGATTCCAAGAGCACACAGTCAAAGTACTTAGTTTGAGATCACCTAAAAGTCGTATCCAGACACAAGCACATGTACCAACTAAGAGGAATACACTCAAATGTTTACCAATCATATAATATAATATGCAAACTAAACATAATACAATGCATAACAGAGAGATGATTTACAAGGAAAAAAATATCATCTCCCAAAAGAATAACTATATATTCGACTGTTTCCCTCCCAGCCAAGGAACTTCGGCAAGGATCAGGACAAAACTAAGTAATCTCATACCAAGACAATGACAGGAAACAATTGGAAAATGGGTATGGGGAGATAGAAGACACAGCATGTACCTCCCTGCCCACTATGGGAGGTCGGGATCCCCACCCAGAACAAATAAAAATTAGAATAATTAAATATTAGACCTTTATTATTTTTCTCCCGACCTTTGAGAAACTATATCCAGTGAATGTCCCTTTGTTATGTCCAAGCACAGTCAAAACAATAATGAGGACAACAACTCACATGAAAACGATATCATTTCAAAGGGTTTGATAATTTCTAAGATAGATCAGAACTCCCAAAATCCCACAACACAGAGAAAGATATAAGCCACATCACTTGGATAATTACATGAGCGGAACCCTTGTGATTATTAGGAAGCCACTGATCAAAAAAGGACTGAAATAGGAACCTTGGAATGGGGGGGGGGGGGTGACTAAGATCATCCCCCCCTCCCCAGATTGAAAATTATTAAACAAATATGGTAAAATAAAATAACAAGTCCGATGTTCTTTTTATAAAGTGTGAGGAAGGTGAAATCTATCAAATGGTGTACATTTTACCATATCTAATCATTTTCAATCTTAAGGGTTTTACGGCGCTTGCAACACATTAAGGTCATATCAGCGCCAGTAAAAAGGAAGAAAATGGGATAGTAAAAAGTTCTAGAACTACAATTAAAGCACAAAAGAAAAGGTAAGACAAAGGGGAATTGGGAATAAATAGGGATCAGATGTAGATTCCAAGAGCACACTATCAAAGTACTTAGTTTGAGACCACCTATAAGTCTCATCCGGACACAAGCACAAAATCCAACAAAGAGGAATACACTCAAATGCTTACATTAAACATTAAAAATAACAAATATAATAATACATAACAGAGAGATGATTTACAAGGAAAATAATATCATCTCCCAAAACAATAACTATGCATTTGACTGTTTCCCTCCCAGCCAGGACTCAGACGAGGGCCAGGAAAAAACCAAGTAATCCCATTCCAAGACAAAGACAGAAAGCATGTTGGATAACAGATATAAGGCGATAGAAGACACAGTATGTACCTCCCTGTCCGCTATGGGAGGAGAGAGAGAGAGAGAGAGAGAGAGAGAGAGAGAGAGAGAGAGAGAGAGAGAGAGAGGGGGGGGGGGGCATTTGAGGGATGCTCTACTACCCCTTCCAAGGTAGTTAACACATTCATTCAATAAAACATATTAATGTTACCCCAAATTTTATTACAAAATCATTGTTCAACATCTGAATCAGTCCAACGTAACACCGTTTTGAGGCAAATGGTTATAAATGAATAGCATGCTACTCCCTCAGCAAACACAACATTAGACGGACATATCCCAAATATCTGAATATAATAAATAATGTAACCACAACAATTCTCACACTCATACTTACTCTCCAGTGCATGGAAGCACATAAACACACTATACACACACACACACACACACACACACACACACACGATATACTTCACAATGACACAGCCATATATATGAATATAACATTTTCAATGTCGTCGTTGGTTTTGTTGTTCCATAATAGAAATGTAATTAATATACAGGTTCTAATGTAACAGCTAGTAAATATAGCCAAAGCAGTTTGCTTCAGTTGAAAAAAATTAAAAAGAAAATAAATTGAGAAGGAATTTTTAAAAAAAAACAAACAATAATAATCATAACAAAAAAACAAAAAAAAAAACATTGCAGGGTGTGAAAACAAAAAAAAAAAAAAAAACAAACCCAGATTTTATCATGCAAATAACATATGATTTGGAGGTTAAAACAAAAAAAACACAGGGTGTATGTTATCGAACAACAGTCAACAAGTAGTTATAGTCTCATCAGCAGACCAGATCTCTTGAGTGAGAACTTTGCAGTTTAAAATCATCTCTAAAGACAGAATGCTTACACAAATTACCACGATTGTTATACAATGCAGAGCTGCCAACCCACATTGATAGTAAAACACGGTGGAAATATATCAAAATCAGGATTTTGATTAAAAAATCATTGTACCTACTCGCACTCTAAAAAGTACAAAGACCTCTTATTCTTGAATATATCTGTTCCAATAAAATTAGGATTTGCAAGTCTCTAAATTGAAGTCCGATAGAAATATACCATAGCAATGTTATTAATATAAATGAAAGGACTCTAAAATAAGTCTTATTATCACATGTAAACATCACTAACTCATCAAGGTAAAATTGGATTTTAAAATTACAGTCAGGAAAAAAATTGGATTTTGAAAAAGCCGGCCAGGAAAAAAAATTTAAAGGATTTATTTAATTCAAGGTTCTCAAAATAATATAAAAACCCTTGGAAAAAATGGGAGTTGGCAGCTCTGTACAATGGCACAAAATAAAGGACATTTCACATCTGGATTGCTTCAATTTCTTTTTTTTTTTTTAAACCATGATTTTGCTCATCCTTCATCTTTCTCTCATTAGAGATCTATGGGTTTTCACTCTGGCTGTGATGAGAATGGGTCTTCAACGAGGTAAAAACCCAATCACATCAATGTTACTGCTCTCTTAGTGAAAACAGTAAGCTAAGATACCAAGTAAGAGTTCAATTGAAAACCTCCTGTAAAGAGTAGAAGGAAAATTAAATTGAAAATTTAACAACCCTCAAAAAAAAAAATATTTAAAAAAATTAATTTTAATTTATTATTTGAAAATAATCAAATATAAGTGAGAAAAAAAAATTAATAAAATGTGCGGAATTTCATATTGCGCAAATTGTCTAACATCAAAACCCCTACAACTCGTCACGTAATAAAGTATAACGATTCGATGAGGGCAGCAATTTTTTAAAGGTGGATTCCGGAGGAGATGTGCCCTTTTGAGGTGCTGGAGGCCTTGGCTCATCTGTTCGGGGAATGTTGTTCTGTGGAATAATTGAAAACAAAAAGAGAAAGAAAGAGAGAGAGAAAGATGAAATGTAAGTCACTGAATTCAAAGATAGAAAAAATTTTTTTTTAAAACTCACTCAATCCTAGAGATTTTTGCTACTTTTCAAAATTGGAAAAATGTAATAAAAATGAGCATGCACATACATAGTTTTATTCAACTATCATTAACATGTAAAAACTAAAAACATTAGCTTTGATACTATCCCTATAATCTGTCTCAGAAAAATGTAATAAATAGGCATGGGGTAAAAGTAACCTGGGTAAACTACGGATATAGTCGGTGTTAGGGTTGAGTGAGTTAATGAGACCCATCATCTCAAAGCAGTGTTATGTCAAGTGTGAATCAGATCTGCCTATTGAATTTACTGTCAAATATATGAGACTTCAGTAAAGTTTATTATCTGTGCTTCAAACACCCAGATCCCCAAAAGTGATGGAAAATTCCTTGGGTAAATTGGGGGTGGGGGAGGGTGTGTCAAGTATATCTGTGCTTCACGTGCCCAGATCCAAAAAGTAAGGAAACTTGCAAGGGGATTAGGGAGGGCTCAAGGCCCATAGCAATTTTCAGGGACAGGGTCCCAATGGGAGTTCTGGCCCAGATCCAAAAAGTGAGGAAAATTGCAAGGGGGTTAGGGAGGGCTCAAGACCCATAGCAATTTTCAGGGACAGGGTCCCAATGGGAGTTCTGGCCCAGATCCAAAAAGTAAGGAAAATTGCAAGGGGGCTAGGGAGGGCTCAAGACCCATAGCAATTTTCAGGGACAGGGTCCCAATGGGAATTCTGGCCCAGATCCAAAAAGTAAGGAAAATTGCAAGGGGGCTAGGGAGGGCTCAAGACCCATAGCAATTTTCAGGGACAGGGTCCCAATGGGAGTTCTGGCCCAGATCCAAAAAGTGAGGAAAATTGCAAGGGGGTTAGGGAGGGCTCAAGACCCATAGCAATTTTCAGGGACAGGGTCCCAATGGGAGTTCTGGCCCAGATCCAAAAAGTAAGGAAAATTGCAAGGGGGCTAGGGAGGGCTCAAGACCCATAGCAATTTTCAGGGACAGGGTCCCAATGGGAATTCTGGCCCAGATCCAAAAAGTAAGGAAAATTGCAAGGGGGCTAGGGAGGGCTCAAGACCCATAGCAATTTTCAGGGACATGGTCCCAATGGGAGTTCTGGCCCAGATCCAAAAAGTAAGGAAAATTGCAAGGGGGCTAGGGAGGGCTCAAGACCCATAGCAATTTTCAGGGACAGGGTCCCAATGGGAGTTCTGGAGACGAGCCTATGAAGAATTTTGAAAATAATTCTTTGCGAGGAGAAAATAAAAATAATATATCCTGAGGGTATGTTTCAAAAGAACTTGCAGCCAATAACTATGACCTGTCTTATTAAATAAAACTTCATTGAAATAATGAAAAAGAAACCAAAAGCGGATGATCTAGCATCAAAGTTATGGAGTTATAGATATTTAAAGTGTTGAATAAGTGTGGACAAAGTATCAATTTTGTCCACACTTTTTATTCTTGATTTTCGAGAAATTATTTCTACTATAATATTAATGCTAAATCATCAGTGATTTTGGTGACAAGGTGATACATAAATTTTCTTGCTAACATACAACACCACGCATTTTAACATACACAACCACGCATTTTTAACTGGCCTTTGTCAAATAACTGCAAATTATAATCAGGTCCTGTAGCCAATCATTTTGGCATGGAATCCCGTATCAAATAAAGATAAAGATAAATAAGGTTGAAGAGAAAGAATACTCACAGAGTTGTCCTCAATTTTGGGTGGCACTGGAGGGGCTTCTGTGGGATCAGGCCCGTGGTGGAACTCTCTGTGGAGTTTGCCAGAGTGGAGATCTGCCACAAACGTTTTCAGTAAACCAGGGGTCCTGAGAACAGGGGGGAGGGGGGGGGGGGGGGGGAGAGAAAGAAACAGTTCAGATTCATGAAAAATGAATAGATTTTATAATTTAAAATTTTACTGAAAGCTATTTTGATGCATTGCGTTTTGGTAAAAAGCTCATAAACATCCACCAGCTGGATAAAACGTACCAACACACAAAACAATGTGTAACCTTAACGTTTATAGTCGAATTAATACAATTTAGTGAGAACTACTCGTAAAAATGGCTGAGTAATAAAATAATAACAAAGAGTTGAGTGACGTTAATAATAAGGACCCTAAGCCTACACCTTCAGGCTTTCAAAATAGAAACCCCCTGTCTCAAAATGGTATCATGACACGAGAGTTAATGATGCTGAAAATGTAATTCATTTAGTCCAAGATACGAAGCGTGGATTAAGTTGATGTGCGTTATTGATCTGAGAAAGTGTGTATGAAACAGTTCCAGTTTTTTATGTTTTTATTCTTTAATAAGTGCAATGCATTTCTTATAAAAGAAAGCACTAAACATTAATAATAATAATAATAATAATAATAATAATAATAATAATAATATATATAATAATAATAATATATAATAATAATAATAATAATAATAATAATAATAATAATAATAATAATAATAATAATAATAATAATAATAATAATAATAATAATAATAATAATATAATAATAATAATAATAATAATAATCAAAGCAAAACAAAACATCTGTATACACCAATGAAATGTCTGCAATAAGTAGCAAGACTGAAGATTCCACTGTAGCATCCTTGTCAAGACAGACAAATAAAAACGGGTTGAATTTCAAGGAAAAGTTAATTTGTATCAATCTAAAAATACACGGCTTTTGACCTTTGACTGTATGAGATGTTATATGAGGTTGTGTCAATAGGTGGTTGTTGTGACATTCGCCACAAAAAAATGTCATTAATTTAGTCCAAGATACGAAACGTGGATTAAGTTGATGTGCGTTATTGATCTGAGAAAGAGTGTATGAAACAGTTCCAGAAGAAATCTCAGTAGGTCTGAGGATCGATCCCAAGGACAGGCAGGCTTATTCTTTTGGGAGTGTTTTTTTTTCCCTTGTAATTTTGTTTTTGTTTTGTTTGTTTTTAAGGGTTTTACGGCGCTTGCAACACATTAAGGTCATATCAGCGCCAGTAAAAAGGAAGAAAATGGGATAGTAAAAAGTTCTAGAATTACAATAAAGCATCCAAGAAAAGGGAAGACAAAGGGGAATTGGTTCAAATAAGAAACAGGTGTAGATTCCAAAAGCACTCTATCAAAGTACTTAGTTTGAGATCACTTAAAGTCTCATCCAGACACAAGCACAGGTCCCTGCTAAGGGGAACACACTCGAATGTTTTACAAATCATATATAATACAAAGAAAGCATAATACAGTGCATAACAGAGAGATGATTTACAAGGAAAAAAATATCATCTCCCAAAACAATAACTCTGCATTCGACTGTTTCCCTCCCAGCCAGGACTCCGACCAGGGCCAGGAAAAAACCAAGTAATCTCATTCCAAGACAAAGACAGAAAGCATGTTGGAAAACAGATATAAGGGGATAGAAGACACAGTATGTACCTCCCTGCCCGCTATGGGAGGTCAGGATCCCCACCCTTGTAATTTTCTCTCTGCTTTGACTAACACTGTTTCATACACACTTTTTCATATCTTTATCTTACACCGTAAAACGACAATCATTTCAAAGAGCAAAAATGAGATCCCCTAATGCTCAATACCGTCATGATCCAAAACAGCAGTATGTTTGGACTGTCATATAATATAATCGAGAACTTTTTCTGTTCCTTGATTTAATTTGCTGGTCAAATAAAGGATAGTCCACAGACATAAAAGGGTCATTTCCATACACACAAAAGTCCATTTTTTTTTTATAAATCGTTCCCAGATTGCGAAATCGATTTTTATCAGGACAGTTGGCCATTATGTTACACCAGTGCCTGCTCCCTAATGTGTCACTGGGCTTTTATTGAGCAAAATAAATAGAATTTTTTAATGAAGTGAGATGAATCGAAAATATTATCATTTTTACTTCAAATTCACTTTTCAGCATCTGGTTGACACAGATTTAATATTGATTTCTGGCAAAGCGTTCCAGCTGAAACCACCAGTCTCAATCTAATTGTGTTCTGATTGGGATGACGCTGATGAATGCTGTCAATTAACTGTATTGTTTTTAAACACTTATTTTTTTAAAACCTAGATGATTTTGAAGTTAATGTAAGATTAAATCATCATGTTTGTCAAAGTTATAAACACTCTGGTTTAATTTAATACTTATAAGGCAAATAATATATGAGTTTTCAGTTTTAGTTTGTATGCTTTATTAAGTAGAAAGAATATAATTTCATAAACCAACAGTTTAAACCTGATCAGTTTAAATTCAAAACCACCTTTTTTGGGGGGGCAACTGATTTATTCCGACATAATAACGTTTTGAGATGATCTACTACTTTGTCGACAAAAGTAGTAACATGAAACTGCTACATCTTGGTTAATGTTGGTAAAACTTTTGAAACTTGACATGCTTTAGATCATCATTCTACCTGCCGACTTGAATATGTAAAGCTTGGTAGTTTTTGGGATATAAAAGTAGTAGTCTGAACCTGCCCACCCTTCACATTCCAAAAGTGGAATCAGAACATCAGAAAATAGGAATTTGTCACCAATGGATAAGTCCCCACCAAAAACATAAAGACAGTATTCTGGCACAGCTGGTAAAACTGCATATCAAATGTGTTAGGAGATGGAATGGGGAGGAAGGGGATGGGGGAAGGAGGAGTGCAATTGATTTTCCTACTTAGCTCCCTTTTAGCAATAATTTTCTTAAAATCCCCTCCCCCCATTTTTCCCATCTTACCATTGTCATCATTTTTGAAAATCGGAATTTTAGAGACAATGGCAGAACAGCTGAAAAGAAGAGTGAAAATAGGAATGATTCCGCAAAAAGCGGAAGGGTTGGCAGGTATGAGTAGTCACTATAGTTAAACTTTATAGATCAACAATTTGCCATCACAAGGATTAAATAGCACTTCAAAATCCTTTACACTATGTAGTCTCGCATCAACTTTCATTTTCAGTAAGTTTATACAACTTACAGGTGCTCAGGAAGTTCTGAAATTGAAGCCAAATTTCGTAATTCTACGAATTTGTCGTCGTAGTGGGCAATGCTAGTCGAATACAACAAATTTATTTCTTAAAAATAGGGGGATGGGGGGGGGGGGGGGGGGAGAGAGGGAGGAGAAAAGTGTTGTGAAAGGGAGGGAAAGATGAGACTTACTCTAAGTGTTGCTTGACGTCATGTGGGAAAAGGTACATGTGTCTAAAGCTGTCAATGGCCAGTATAGGGAGATCACTGCTGGATTTTCCCAGGTGGTGAAGAGGGTGAGCAAATTTGTGACCATCAGCAACCAGGGCATTAATTTTTGCTGGAGAAAGAAAAAGGATGATGAAGATGACGATTACAATGATAATGATGATGATGATTACAATGAAGATGATGATGACAATGATGAAGAAATGAAAACCTGTCATGTGCCAGAAACAAAAAGTTTGCTTTTTATTTTTTTCAAAAGAATGAAAAACAATTTTTTATACCAATCGATAATGCAGGATTTCCAAAACTCATTTCCATTAACATTCGCTTCAAAATGCTTTGGAATAATAAAGCGGGATTTAATTTGATCACCTCAATA
>NC_088372.1:12733027-12770527 GCF_034508935.2 Berghia stephanieae | reverse complement strand
CCTGTAAAATCCGCGTTTTTTATGCTATCAACAAAATTCTTGCACGTGTTCATACCTTGACTCGTCCTTCATTTCTCTACGTAACAGCCAAGTCAGTCGACCCACTTCTGCCAACGCCGCACCATGGAATAGATACCCTCTCGGAAGAAATTTCCGTCAAGGTTTTGTAGTCATTTCCGCACATGGTCAACAAGCTCTTCATCGACATCAAAGCGCTTTCCTGCCAGCTCACGTTTCAGTGGCCCAAAGAGGTGATAATCAGATGGTGCGAGGTCTGGACTGTGTGGTGGGTGTGGCAAAATCTCCCATCCATATTTCTCTAGCCAACCTTGCGTCACTCGTGCTGTGTGGGTTGTAGCGTTGTTGTGTTGCAAAATGACCCCGTTGGTCAACAGCCCTGGGCGCTTTCTGCGAATGGCCTCCCTAAGCTTGTCAAGAGTTTGGCAGTACCTTGCAGCATTGATTGTTTCTCCAGGTTGTAAGGTTTCGAACAGAATAACACCACGACTGTCCCAGAAAACAGTTCCCATTATTTTCTTTGCTGACCGCATGACTTTGAATTTCTTCGCGAATTTCTCATCACTGGTGACTATGCTGTCAAGAAAAGTCACATCGTACCCTAGAAAGTCTCCGCCGGTGTTGGCAGTATGCCCGTGAACCCTGCGTGAGCTCTTGCTTCTTCTCTAAAGTTCCCTGCAGATGTCCAATCTTTGTTCTTTATGATTGTCTGTCAATTGCTTAGGAACCCATCTTGCGCTGACTTTTCTGTAGCCAAGTTCATCAAATACAATTCTATGGGCAGAAGTTTCCGAAATTTCAAGACTGCTTGCGATTTCATGAAGTTTCAACCTCCTGTCTTGACGAATAAGCTCATCAACTCGCTTCACATTGTCTTCTGACGTCGCAGTTATCGAACGCCCTCTCCCTTCCCTGTCTGTCAAGTCGGAATGGCCGGCTTCAAACAAATTACACCAGTGATAGACTTGTGTACGGCTTATAACATGCTCACCTTATACACTCTGAAGTTCTTTATGAATTTCGGTAGGATTCAGACTTTTGGCGTTCAAAAAACGTATGGCAGCTCTGATTTCCTCCTTTGACCAAGTTTCAAGGTGGGCCGCCATCTTTAAAATCGTCTAGAAATTCATTATCCAAAATGATGCACTTCATAAATTCTGGGAATATCCGTAACGAAATAAGGAATATCATGTCGTTTACAGAATTTAAAAATCTCCACTGGTTGCTGAGCAATGGGCATTTTTCGGTTATTTCTGAAAGAGCCCTCGTATAATGCTGTGTCGTCAGCAAAGAGGCGCACTTTTGACCTTATACCTCGTGGAAGATCATTTATGTACACTAAAAATAGCACGGGCCCAAGGACTCAGCCCTGCAGTACGCCCGATGTCACCATCCCGATAGTGGAAGTCTCGCCGTAGACAAGAACTTGTTGGGTGTGATTGTCCAGAAAAGTTGCAATCCATTGTAAGGTTTTGTTCCTGATACCAACGTCATACAATTTCTGGATTAACCGATGGTGAGGAACCTTGTCGAAGGCCTTGGCAAAGTCCAGCAGTACTAGATCAATTTGACCACCTTTATCAATAGCAGCTGACAGATCATGTGTTAATGCTAGAAGATGAGTTTGACATGAGTGGTGCTTCCTAAATCCATGCTTTTCATCACAAAAAATACTGTTAGTTTCGAGATATTCAATTATTGAGGATCTCACTATATGCTCCAACAGTTTGCAGCAAATGCAAGTTAATGAAATTGGACGGTAGTTTTGAGCCCTGCTTCTATCACCTTTCTTGTAGATGGGTTGTAGGGATGATGATGTGATGGTAGTTGTAGTAGTAGTGGTTGTAGCTGTAGTGGTGGTGGTGGTAGGGATGATGTGGTGGTGGTTGTAGTAGTAATGGTGATAGGAATGATGATGTGATGGTTGTTGTAGTACAGGTGGTGGTTGTAAAAGTAGTGGTGATAGGAATGTTGATGTAGTGGTTGTGGTGAGTCTTTTTAAAAGGCGGAATAGTGATGGTGATGGGCAGAGATAAACCACCATTTAGGCGGAAATTCGCCTTTAGGCGGAAGATTCTCAGCCCTGAACTGTCCTGGGTGTTTTGAAACATCAACTTTTTCTTAGCAGATTTTAAAAGTCACCTCCTAAAATATAATACCTGAAATGAAGTTATTTTTTGTTTTTAAGGGTTTTACGGCGCTTGCAACACATTTAGGTCATATCAGCGCATGTAAAAAGGAAGAAAACTGGATAGTAAAAAACATTCTAGATATACAATTAAAAGGATTTGAGGAAAAAGTAAGACAAAGGGGAAATTGTTTAAATAGGGAACAGATGTAAAATCCAAGAGCATCACCTAAAAGCCTCACCCATACACCAGTACAATATCCCACTAAGAGGAATACACTCAAATGTTTACAGATCACAGGTTATTACTAAAAAAAATGATAGTACATAACAGAGATGATTTACAAGGAAAAAAAAATCATCTCCCAAAACTATAACTATACATTCGACTGTTCCCTCCCAGCCAAGGACTCGGGTCAGGGTCAGGACAAAACTAAGTAATCTCATTCCGAGACAAAGGAGTAATCTCATTCCGAAACAAAGCAATTGGAAAACAGATACAGGAGGATAAAAGACACAGCAAATACCTCCCTGTCCACTGAGGGTGGGAGGACAAGAACCCCACCCAACTGGAACAAAGTTAGGATTTTAATTAAAATTTATAGGGGGGGATTGACTTTCAGAAAATGCACACAAACTATAAAATACACGTAAAGAGGGTTTACATATAAGTATTCATAAATTAATTGGCAAAAACAAAACAAAAACAAAAATCAATAATCTACCATACTGATGTATAATTACAGACTAGAAAATGAATCATTAGTAAACAAATCACTTGTGCCTCTGAATGTGTGTGTGTGTGTGTGTGTGTGTGTGTGTTTATGTCAGTGTGACTGTGATTGAGAGAGAGAGAGAGAGAGAGAGAGAAAGAGAGAGAGAGAGAGAGAGGAGAGACAGAGAGAGAAAGAGAGAGAGAGAGGAGAGACAGAGAGAGAGAGAGAGAGAGAGAGAGAGAGAGAGTGAGTGTGTGTGTGTGTGTGCGTGTGTGTGTGTGTGTGTGTGTGTGTGTGTGTGTCACAGCTTGCGTGATTGTGGTATTGATTTTCCCAGATGACATCACAAAAATTGACCCTGCATGCTGGTCGTAATGAATATTCACCCAGCCCCACCTATTTAATCACCATTAAATGAAGTTATAATATATCATTAATCAAGTGGTGATGGGCTGTATTCAACAACAAATTGGTAACACAGTCAGCAATGGGCAATAAAGATATTTATGTCCCTTGTATCGCCAACGATAATGACATCCACCACTAGAGTGCCATTAATACAACAGGTAATTAATTCCAACAGATTATCTTTACTACAACACTGATTTCGACTCTTCTCCCAAATCTGTACCATGATTTCAGAGTATCAAAATTAGAAAGAAGGCACTGGGGTAAGTTTAAAATCGTTAAAGGTGTGTATGAAAAACAGTGCCAGAAAGTTTAAAATCTTTAAAAGGTGTGTATGAAAAACAGTGCCAGAAAGTTTAAAATCTTTAAAAGGTGTGTATGAAAAACAGTGCCAGAAAGTTTAAAATCTTTAAAAGGTGTGTATGAAAAACAGTGCCAGAAAGTTTAAAATCTTTAAAAGGTGTGTATGAAAAACAGTGCCAGAGAGTTTAAAATCTTTAAAAGGTGTGTATGAAAAACAGTGCCAGAAAGTTTAAAATCTTTAAAAGGTGTGTATGAAAAACAGTGCCAGAAAGTTTAAAATCTTTAAAAGGTGTGTATGAAAAACAGTGCCAGAAAGTTTAAAATCTTTAAAAGGTGTGTATGAAAAACAGTGCCAGAAAGTTTAAAATCTTTAAAAGGTGTGTATGAAAAACAGTGCCAGAAAGTTTAAAATCTTTAAAAGGTGTGTATGAAAAACAGTGCCAGAAAGTTTAAAATCTTTAAAAGGTGTGTATGAAAAACAGTGCCAGAAAGTTTAAAATCTTTAAAAGGTGTGTATGAAAAACAGTGCCAGAAAGTTTAAAATATTTAAAAGGTGTGTATGAAAAACAGTGCCAGAAAGTTTAAAATCTTTAAAAGGTGTGTATGAAAAACAGTGCCAGAAAGTTTAAAATCTTTAAAAGGTGTGTATGAAAAACAGTGCCAGAAAGTTTAAAATCTTTAAAAGGTGTGTATGAAAAACAGTGCCAGAAAGTTTAAAATCTTTAAAAGGTGTGTATGAAAAACAGTGCCAGAAAGTTTAAAATCTTTAAAAGGTGTGTATGAAAAACAGTGCCAGAAAGTTTAAAATCTTTAAAAGGTGTGTATGAAAAACAGTGCCAGAAAGTTTAAAATCTTTAAAAGGTGTGTATGAAAAACAGTGCCAGAAAGTTTAAAATATTTAAAAGGTGTGTATGAAAAACAGTGCCAGAAAGTTTAAAATCTTTAAAAGGTGTGTATGAAAAACAGTGCCAGAAAGTTTAAAATCTTTAAAAGGTGTGTATGAAAAACAGTGCCAGAAAGTTTAAAATCTATAAAAGTGTGTATGAAAAACAGTGCCAGAAAGTTTAAAATCTTTAAAAGGTGTGTATGAAAAACAGTGCCAGAAAGTTTAAAATCTTTAAAAGGTGTGTATGAAAAACAGTGCCAGAAAGTTTAAAATCTTTAAAGGTGTGTATGAAAAACAGTGCCAGAAAGTTTAAAATCTTTAAAAGGTGTGTATGAAAAACAGTGCCAGAAAGTTTAAAATCTTTAAAAGGTGTGTATGAAAAACAGTGCCAGAAAGTTTAAAATCTTTAAAAGGTGTGTATGAAAAACAGTGCCAGAAAGTTTAAAATCTTTAAAAGGTGTGTATGAAAAACAGTGCCAGACAAAACAGAAAGAAAAAGAAATGAGCAAACCAGCCAACCTTGACCAGCAGTTGAACCTCAGCAATAACCAAAAGGACTGAGGTTCAATCCCAATTCAAGACTGGCTGATTTTTTCTTGCTATATTCCATCTGCTTTGTCTGGCACTATTTTCATTCACGCCTTTTTCAGATATCTACCAAGACATCAAAACAAGTCCACATATCAGACTTGCCAACCAACAGCTATCAGTAAAATTCATTTTTTTTCTCTTCAGTATTTTGAACCAGAATCAGTGATGATAATGACAATTTGTCCAAAAGGAGGAAAATCTATCGGCCTGTCTGTCAAGCCCAACTCTAATGCAAAAATAACACAGCAATTCATTGTTACTTATTACGCAATATATTAACTAAAACACATCAATTCTGGTAATTAGATAAAAACTGACTTTTAGTAAATATAATTGAACGAATTGTCATTTCCAATTAAACATTTTAGAGCCCTATAATAACAACCACTTTATCAAGATATTATGATAAACTTTTGGCCATAGGGAGGTTTATTTGTTTTTATATTACAAACCCGGCTTGTGTGTGCATTACTTGAAGCTTGTGGTTACGAAGTTTTTAAATAACAATCTTTAATCAATCGCAAAATATATTCCATCAAAAGAGCGAATTTAAATTAAGCCTATAAAAAATTATAACAAATCGATCAGCCTAATTTACTGTTATTTATCAAGTGATATCTATAAACATAATTATAAAGATAGAAGGTTGGCAAACACATACACACACAGACAACGAGAGAGAGAGAGAGAGAGAGAGGGAGAGAGAGAGAGAAGAGAGAGAGAAGAGAGAAGAAGAGAGAGAAGAGAGAGAGAGAGAGAAGAGAAGAGAGAGAGAAGAGAGAGAGAGAGAGAGAGAGAAGAGAGAGAGAGAGAGAGAGAGAAGAGAGAGAGAGAGAGAGAGAGAGAGAGAGGTGGGGGGGGGGAGGGGGGGAAGATACTGAGAGACTGAAAAAAGGTGTAATTGTGCAGGAAAAGGCGCAATTGTTCAAAACAAAGGCATTATTAATAGACCTATATCACCACAATCATCTTCAACCAATACTGAAAGATCCCTCTCCACAATAAATTTGGTAAAGTCTACTTCTGCCTAAATATAAAGCTTCTGGTTTAGACTTCAGAAAACAAGATAAGCTGGAAGTAAAAAAAAAAAAAAATAATTACAACCTTCCACCATGGGATCATAAGGTACCGTAGCCTAGGCATTCCATGAAGGAATGTATATAATCCACGAATCCATCAAACGGGATGTCTGATTTCAACAGGAATTATCCATGTTCACTAAGTGAGCAAATTGGGGATTAATAAACTTGCCCAAACCCAGGACCTCCCGGATCACAGTGCAATGCCTTAACCACTCGGCCATTTTATGCTGTATATGAACGATGAAAATGCAGCTTTTCAATGAGACGAGCTTCCACACGAAGAAATTTTTTTTAAAATCACCCACAAGACCTTGATGACGACAAAAAGGTGTAATGTGGAACAAAAAATCATAACAGTGTGATTTGATTCTAAAAACATAAAAATATGCCTTTTTTGTATACAGTTAGCAGCTCTGCAACACAATACTATTTTGAGATGTGGGGACATACTATATATTGTTCAATACCATTATCAAAGAAGAGTCCAAACAATCCACTCACCTCAGCATTTTCAAACGTGATCTCCCTGACGAGAGGGATGCACTTGTCCAAAGCCCAAGGTAGCAGATCGTCAAAAGACTTGAGGTCCCCAGTGTACAATACGTCTTCGTTCTTGGTCTAGACCAATCAAAGGGGAGGAAAATGTATCAGATTATTTATTGTTTTTAAGGCTGCATTAATATATAACGAAAAAAAGAATTGATATTAAAAAGTGTATGCCTTATGGAACTATCAAAATTAACCTTCAAGACAATCTAACTCAACTTTAAAAGAAATTGAGACTATGAGATGTGCACCATGTTTCCAGACAAATATCTTGGTCAACAAATCTCAAAATCATTAAATGATTTACATCACATTGGTCTTACTTCATGTGTAGGGGGTTCCAATAGCTCAGTTGATATAGCAATCATTTCACACACAAAGTAACCAAAGGCTCTGGTGAAGTCGAGATTTTTTTTCTTCTAACCCCTCTGCTTACCCAGCAGTGATTGGTTAGCTGGGTCTGTTAGATCTGGTGAAATGTGCTTTGTGACAAACTAGCAATTGCTATTGTCTGTTTAACGCTATATAAACTGGGATAAACTTAGCCTTCCATGGGCCTTATAGCTCCAAAGATCAAATTCATCTTAAAATTTTTGTTTTAATTTATAATTTTTAAAAAAAAAAACAAATTTTGAACACATGCAACTATCCTAAAAATATCCACTGGAATAATGAGGTTTTGTTCTAGAAAATTCTGTAATTCCAGTGACAGCCATCTGTCTCGATACTAAGGAAAACATCAAGGCGAAGACAATAACTTCCAAATCTTCCACTTCTATTTTCTTTTTCCCTTACAAACTCTGACTTTTTCAATCATATTTTGAAGCTCAAAGAGTATTTAAATAAGAGAAATCGTATTTTTACTTACATTTGCAGGCCTAAAACTGACACGATCTCCAGCAAGTCTTTCACCTTTAGATACATCCCTGAGGAAACAATAACAACTCTTAAATATAAATTTAAAAAATCAAATATAAACATTTCTATAACGCATCAATTTATCACACTCAAAGGAACAATATTTCCATTCCATACAGTGCCAGTCTTTTTTGTACAATCACTCTTACAACATCCATCGCTGCCTATAGCCAGGTGCTCATTCACAAAGGAGACTAGTGGGTGTAATATGTGTAAAGTGCATAACAAAGATTCAGCCCTACCACAGTACATGAAACCATGCTAATCTATACACACAATTAAAAGAAAGTCTGTCTGAATAAAAATGTCTTCAATCGACACTTGAAATCATCTAGCGAAGACAATGAACAAATCTCATTCAACAGCCTATAAGAGACAAGCAAGTCATGAGTATTTTGTATTATCAACTACTTACGCAAAAGCTGCATGGAAAGAACACTCTTCATGCAGAGTATTGGCAATCCTGTATAAAACTTTGTAATTCTCAGAATCCTTGCTTTCTAAGAAGGCGATGATGTGAAGTTTTTTGGTCTGGTCAAGAAAAATACATATATGAAGTGTGACAGCATTAGAAGAAATAATGGAAATTAATTCAAAAGTAGAACATCATAAAAAAAAAAAAAAAAAAAAAAAAAAAAGCTCATGAAATAGTAGCTGACAAAACAGAAAGAAAAATAGAAGAATTTTTGGGATGGTATTTTTCTTGTATTCTTCTTTCTGCTTTGTCTGGAGCCGTTCCACACACACCTTTTCAGATTATAATCTTACCCCAATGCCTGCTACTCCCTTATTTGTCACAGAAGGTCTGCTATGAAGGAGGAAGGTGAAAGATATGTGTTGTAATGTAAGGAGAGCACTGATACTAACATGATCGTCCTCACTTGGAAAATCCACCACAGGCAAGAAACTACATATTTTTTTTTAAAGAATACAAACATTATGAGCTTTCAAAAAAAAAAAAATAATAATAAATAAATAAATAATATATATAACTTCAGAGCCAAAGGCCATTGTTAAAATGACAGAAGTAATTGCTCGCTACCCTTTGGATAGGACGCTAGTCACAAAGTAATGTCCACCAGACCTAACAAATCCAGTTACCCAATCACTACAGGATCGAATCGATGACAGGGGGTCCAATAAAAATTTAATATAGATTGTTTTAATTTTAAGGAAAGGTAAGGTGGGCTATGAATCGATGACAGGGGGTCCAATAAAAATTTAATATAGATTGTTTTAATTTTAAGGAAAGGTAAGGTGGGCTATGAATCGATGACAGGGGGTCCAATAAAAATTTAATATAGATTGTTTTAATTTTAAGGAAAGGTAAGGTGGGCTATGAATCGATGACAGGGGGTCCAATAAAAATTTAATATAGATTGTTTTAATTTTAAGGAAAGGTAAGGTGAGCTATCCCGTAATATTTCAAAACCCATATGTTCACGCCATGTTTCATTTAGAGGACATTGTTAGTATTTCTCTGTAAATTTCATAATCGTATGAAACAAAAGATTTTTGAATAAAACAGGTCTAATATAGTTATGCTTTTTGGGGGGTTTTATTTTTAAAAGAACATTCAAAACTTTTTAATATTGCAGGATAACCCATCTTTAAAAAAAAAAAAAAAACCCAAAAAACATAACTATATTAGACCTGTTTTGTACATGTTTGATATAAAGTTGAGATTTTATATATATAGCAATATCCACTAAACATGCTCAAAGTGCTTTACAAGGTGTCTCTGGCCAACAGCAACAATTAACATGTTGGACGTGACACGACACCTGTTAACAGCCAGGTACTCATTTTACACACGGGTACGATGAGAGAATGTGAGTAAGAGCCCTTTCCAAGGATTCAACTATGCGCTGAGTGAGACTCAAACCCAGGACTTCCCAATCCGAAAGCGAGTGTCATACCACAAGACCACATAACCACACAAATATATAATATAGATGTTTTAAAAAAATACTGGAGGATTACAAAACTCAGTAACTTAGTGACATATTACAAAATCATGTAAAACATACCAAAGGATATGCAATCCTCTAAAGATTTATTTGATCTTAATTTTCCATTGATATTTCACTTCAACAATTCACAACAGATCAGTTAGTAAAAATATAGAGGCTTAGTGGCTTTTCTGATCTGAGGGTCGCAGTTAACAGTCACTGAAATAGACTGGTTGCTTGACAGAACAAAACTTAAGATAATTTCCTACAATTTGATATCTTTGTACCACTGCATCAATTTATTGACAAGCCAACTCATTTGCTAATCATACAATTTTTTTTTTTTTTTGCCAAACACACTGTATTATGCCAGGTTGGGGTAAAATCGAAAACTATCTGTAAAGATTTAATCAATTAATTTTTTTTTTTCTCCTTTATTTTTGTCTGCTAAACTCACATCCAATTCATCCAGCTTGGAAAGGTTATCAATTTCTTGAATGGGATCCTTGGCTTGCTCTTCTGCAAATTGGTACAGGGCATCGACCGATCTTTGCCCTCTGTACTCCTTCTTCATCATGCTACCATTGCGGAATACTTTCAGGGTTGGATACTTGTTGATGTGGAAGCGGCCAGCAATATTAGCTGTAGATCAAATCAATCAAGATCATTTATAAAACCAGGGTTGAAAACCTCGATACAAGAGAAAAAAAAATGTAAAATTGATTGTCAAAAAGAGTAAGATATTGAGAAAAAGTGGGCAATTAGAATATGAAACCCTTCAGTCATCTCACTCCCTGAATTCCCCCAATTTAGTAAAAAATTTGAAAAGAATAAATTAAAAGGAAACAAAACAAATATAATTAAAAAGACAAATATAATAACACTCAAAGATAAAAACAAATACAGGCTACTTACTTTCAGAATCGCAATCAACTTTGGCAAAAACAACGCGTCTGGCAATCTGAAACAAAAAGAGAATGGCAAATTAATAAAAAAAACTTTTTGGTGGGTTGGAAAACAGGGTGATACAACAAAATAAAATGCGAGCACTTCGTTTAAAGTGCTACAACGCATCCCATTGAAGTGGGCACATTTTAGGTCAGACGTGTATCTTAATGGTGATGCCTGATCGATAGTGATAGAAAAAAAATTGTTTTTTTTTTTAAATAGAGCTTTTATATAGCGCAATATCCACCGAATTTTCTCAAAGCGCTTTACAAAGGGTCCCTGACCAACAGCAAAAAGTAACATGTAGAATGAGACATAACGCTTGGTAGGTGATATTGCAATTTCTTCCGACAGAGACAACGCTGTTGACGGCCGGGCTCTCAGTTTACACCTGAGTACGGTGAGAGAATGTGAGTAAAGAGTCTTTTCCAAGGACTCAACTATGCGCCGAGCGAGGCTCTAACCCAGGTCCTTCCGATCCGAAAGCGAGTGTCATACCATAAGACCACATAGCCGATAATGATGTGCATAGGTGGTCAGATTAATTATGTTCCAGGGTTGGGGAGGGACTTCGTTTTAAAAATCAGCAAGGTAAGGTATACACGGCCAGTATATTGTTACCAAATACCATGTCAAAATCACGCTCCATGAAAGTCAAACTGCAGCCCCCCCCCCCCCCATCCTATCACAATAAAAAAAAAAAATAAAACCTTCAAGATACACATGAGTGACTGTGACAAACTGCAATAAGAATACAGTTATTAAGTTATTTCTAAGAACAATAGAGACAATGTATTACCTTAACTTATTTTCGCCAGTCATTCTAAATTGAACAACGTATGTTCCAAATATTGACATAAAGGTGCTAAAAGTAGAGGCTCTACTGTACAGCAAGTAAGCAGTATATAAGCTTGCATCATGGTGACAAAGGTCCAAGTATAAATAAATATATAATAAAATAATAACTTAAGTGTGAACACACAATGTTGAGGAAGACATAACATACACATTTCTTTTTGGTGGTGGGGTGGGGGCTCAAAAATCTGAATCAAAATTTCTCCTTTTTAAAAAGAAAATATAAATAAATAAATACATAAAATATGAGACTGAGGTGACAGGGTACATACATTTTTAAGATAAAAAAAATAAAATAGTTACCACAGGATTCTCCGAGACTTTCTTTCCAGCATCATCAAAAGTTGGTTTTAACATTTGACTGAATCGGCACCTGGAGAGAAATTATATTTTTAAATAATAGATTATACAAAGAAATATTTTTAAAAGCTGACAGAATCTTTTTTATTTTTTAAAGTGTAAACACATGTTTGGGAAGCTTTTGTTTGTACTTATATTATAATTCAATCTCTTCACTTCCATCTTTTTTTTTTTTAACAATTAGAATTGAAGCTCTGGATTATAAACTCCAAACATGAACAAAACAGCCTACCTCTCTGTTTTAAATAAGTCTCAGGAACAATTTTTTTTTTTTACTTGAACAAGAAACTTAGAACTCTATTAACACTCTCTTGTCAGCAGTACACTGTGCGTAATGACTGAATAAATCATTTCTCTCTTGAGTAAAGAGCAGAAAACAAATTTCAACAAAATGAAACGAATGATGGAAATTTCATCTATTTAGAGAGAGAGAGAGAGAGAGAGAGAGAGAGAGAGAGAGAGAGAGAGAGAGAAAGAAAGAGAGAGAGAGAGAGAGAGAGAGAGAGAGAGATCCAATGCCAAATAATTCAACAAAATCTAATAAAATCCTTACCAGTCTGCATAAAAGTTGACAAGAACTATATCATTTCCATCTGGAAAATAATGAAAAAAAAAAAAAGTTAGTCATTGCGTCGATTAGGACACGTCTTATCCAAGGAAAGAATGTTGGGACCAGTAATTTCCACTGTCACTCACTTGACCACTGGCCATGCTTAACATAGCTTGACTATTGTGATAAGATGAGACACTGTACTGCTGAGCCACATATATGTTTAAATAAGGACAACAAAAACAGCTGAAATGTGTTATAGATCTAATCAAAATAATAATAATAATAATAATAATAATAATAATAATAATAATAATAATAATAATAATAATAATAATAATAATAATAATAATAATAAAACAATAGTAATAATAATAATAATAATAATAATAATAATAATAATAATAATAATAATAATAATAATAATAATAATAATAATAATAATAATCAAAAGTTTCAAAGTTTCAAAGTTTATTCAATCTTAGGCTTTCGCCAATAAATCAACAATTTGATGCCAACATACATGAAGTGGAAAAAAAAAAGGTAAATGGAACCAAAAAATAAACTGATACACCACACAAAAATACAACAATCGTAATAACATCAATACGTTCAATAATAATAATAATAATAATAATAATAACTCTAGAACAAACCTGCAGTCCGAGAGTTGTTTTTTTCTATTAGGGTTAGCTCGAGAGGTTAGTCATAAGTTAAGAAAGGATTAGGGTTAGCTCGAGAGGTTAGTCATAAGTGTTATTAAAGGTGCTAGGGTGTTTGTTTTTCCATAAATTAAGTAAAGGGGAGACATTCCGAAAGCTCCTACATCCCCAGTATTCTTTAAATTTGTATTTTCACCTTTGATCTTTTGTCAGGCGTTTATTTATTCAATTTGTCATGATTTTTTCTATTAGGGTTAGCTCGAGATCGGATGATTTTTTTTCCTATTAGGGTTAGTCATAGGTATTATTAAAGTGCTAGGGTGTTTGTTTTTCCTATTGGGGTTAATTAAAGGTACTAGGTTTAATTTTTTCTTGGGGTTAGTTGAGGGAATATAATTAAATATATTATTGGGCCACACAGAAAAATCAACCGAAGATATACCAAATTACACAGACAACGTTGTTTACCAATCTGCCCTCATTAAATGATGGTGAGTACAGTATCGAATGAAAATAGTTCTTTCCCCGCGAAATTGCGGGCTTTTTACTAGTAATAATAATAATAATAATAATAATAATAATAATAATAATAATAATAATAGTAAGAAGAAGAAGAAGAAGAAGAAGAAGAAGAAGAAGAAGAAGAAGAAGAAGAAGAAGAAGAAGAAGAAGAAGAAAAAGAAGAACAACAACAACAACAACAACAACAAAAACAACAACAACAAGAATATCAATAATAATAACAATAATAATATTACCATCATCCTTACACCCCAATCATCACCGTTACCACCACCACCATTACCATTATCACTACCACTATTACCATCACTTTTACATTTCCAATCAGTTTTTCTCATTTAAAAAAAATTTTTTAAAAATAAAAAATTATTGATACCCATCACAACAGACCTCCTCACTACCACGAAAATTCCCGTAGTACTACGGCTAAATCCCGGGCTGGATATAATAAAGGTTTTTTAATTAAATGTCATTTCTTGAAAACGAAGTTCTGGTGCCAGAGCTATCACATAGAGTTAATATTTTTCCCCACGCATTATAAGGACAAACTGGTGGTTTTTAAGGGTAGTTAAAATGTCTACAACGTTATTTACCCTGAAAACTACTTATTACATTTTCCTATTTCAAGTAGGCAGGTCTGCTCTGATAAGTATCAGTTCCATAGTCAAAATAAGACAAACAAAAATAACTTTTATTTTAATCAATAATCCATACAATTTGATGACAACAGACATGAAAGTGAGAAAAAAAGGTACATGAAACCAAAGCATAAAATGATACTATAAATAATCATAAAAATACAACATTGTAATACCACCAATACTTACAATAATAGTAATAATAATAATAATAATAATAATAATATATATAATAATAATAATACTAATAATAATAATAATAATAATAATAATAATAATAATAATAACATAATAATAATAATATAATAATAATAATAATAATAATAATAATAATAATAATAATAAAATAGTAATAATAATAATAATAATAATAATAATAATAATAATAATAATAATAATAATAATAATAATAATAATAATAATAATAATAATAATAATAATAATAATAATGATAAATAAAACTTAGAAGTACGATAGCCCTTTACCCCTTCAAAACAGACATTAAGCACTTTACAATACAATGTAAGTATTAACTAAAATAAACAAATGGACAAAGAAATAAACCATAAATTGATTATTTCGAGAATAAGTAGTGTTTTAAAAGTTTAATGGGATGACTTTGACATAACAAACACTAGTTTTAATCCCAACATTGAATTGAGAAGAGGCAAATTGAAATTAAATTGATTGAGTGCCCTACTTATGAAGCAGCTTTGATTTTACTTATTTGAGATTAATATCACTCTATCTCAAGGTTCTCAGTGTAGTGTGCATCTTTAAAAAGATTTTAATATTCAGCATGGACCCAATGTGCAAAGATTTATAAAACAAAGTATCATATAAATGACTTCTCTCCACAGGCAACTAATGGTGATCTCGAAGGCAGCAGGTAGTTGAGGAAAATTTAGAATATCTTAAAACGAGTCTTGCAACACTGCTCTGTACAACTTGAAAGCTAAATGTTTTTTCCTTTGCCACACTTACCAGCAATATAATTTATCAAAACTTTTGCGATTTTTGTTGCGTGTGTCTGATTTTACTCATTCTTTTGATATGCATTAATTTTAAGTTCTCATCAATGATAGCCATCCTCGCTGACTTCATGTAACCTTATGACATTACAATAATTGAAACACTGTTTCAAAAGTGAATCAAATATGACAACTTACTAAGAACAGCATCAACATTTCCATCATTCAAAGAGATGGAACCCTCTGCTTGGACCAAGCTACCTCCTAAATATAACACCTGAAAAAAAAAAAAAGAAGAAAAGATCAAGATCATGGAAAGACACAGTGTGTATATTACTTATTACAGAGCAATCACAACATCCTTAAACTAGTAGTAGTAGATGGTCCATTTAAAAAAAGTGCAGTATTAATCCGTTTAACATTTCAGACAATTACACTTCTAACTAATATGTCACATCTCACTTTTATTTTTTAAAATTAACAGAACAAAAAGAGACAGTGACAGCAATATAAATAAACCCTCAATAACACCCGAGTTGCTTTGATAATTAGAGAATATTATTATAAGAAATCAATAAGAATGAATAAGAAAACCTCTGGACAGAAAAAAAAATTAACTTTTAGTGAGGTTGACATTAGGAGAAATTATGTCTGTGTGGGCGTATGACAGAGTTTCAAAAATATGAGTATGTGTATTGATGGACTATGTCTTGTCCAATAGCAACTTGCCCACTTGTTGCTTGTTTGTTTTTAAGGGTTTTACAGCACTTGCGACACAATTAGGTCATTTCAGTGCCAGCAAAAAGGAAGAAAATGGGATCTTAAAAAAATGCTAGATTTATAATTAAAAGCACACAAGTTAAAAGTAAGACAAAGGGGAATGGTTTTATAGGGAACAGATGTAGATTCCAAGAGCATACTGCCTGTGCACTTTGTATGAGATCATCTAAAAGTCTCAACTAGACACCAGCACAGGATCCCAATATAGAGGATTACACTCAAATGTTAACCAGATATGTTCAAAACAAAAATAGATGATTTACAAGAAAAATAAACATCACCTCCCAAAACAAACACTATAGATTTGATTGTTTCTATCTCAGCCAAGGACTCTAGCAAGGGCCAGGACAAAACCAAGCAATCCCATTCCAAGACAGAGACATTAAGAAACTAAGAAAACAAATATAGGATAGAACATACAGCAAGTGATACCCTGCCCCCTGCCCACCATGGGAGAACAAAGACCCCACCCAGTTGCCCACTTGTTCATATGACAATTGGGTGAGAGTAGCGAGAAAAATGTTAAATTTTGTATGTTCACCTTCCTTACCTCCAGTACCACTAAAAGCAGTCCAGAGAAAGAGTGAGAGAGAGAGAGAGAGAGAGAGAGAGAGAGAGAGAGAGAGAGAGAGAGAGAGAGAGAGAGAGAGAGAGAGAGAGAGAGAGAGAGAAATTCTAAATTATATCACCCTCCTTATGTTAGGGAGTTTTAACAGAAATTCTAAATGTAACACACACACGTTAAACCAATGTCATATAAAAGAGCTGGCAACACTGATTACAAAACAGTTTGAATTTTGTTTCTATCTTGATTAGAAATGCGTATTTTTATGCACCTCCGTTGACAGTATATCTTAACGGATCGTTTTTATACACCTCCGTCACGCATGCGCATCCCACCCAAATTCATCAGCGATATTGTGTTTCTGTATTTGGACATGGCGAAAGTTATATTGTGACATCTGTAGGATGTTTTTGTTAATAAATTTACAAAAAAATAATAATAATCTAAAAAATCTAAATATGAAACCAGAAAATAGAAGTTGCATTGAAGGTAAAAAAATGTTTTAGAAAGACATTATTAAATGTGATGAACAGTCAGGTGGCTCCGTAGCGCAGTGGACAAGCTGTCAGACTCTAACCTTGAAAGTACCGGGTTCGATTCCCATTGTAGACATTTTTTTAATAAATTTACTTTATTTTTGTTTGACTTTTTTCTTTTTCTTTTTTTTTCAAAAACTTTTTATCAGGTTCTTAAAAAACTTCGATTTTAATTTACTAAAATTATTTATTTATTTGAGATAGTATTTGTGTGCCATGTTTCTTTTTACTTTTGATTTTTTAAATTATTGTTATAATTCTTCATTGTAAAAACGTACATCGGTAATCACTAAGCAGCGTGCTAAACTACATTCTAAAACTATTTAAACCTCATGGTCGTATACATTTTCATTAATTTACCATCACCGCCAACGGAGGTGCATAAAAAACGGTGCGTTTTTGTACACCTCCAATGGAGGTGCATAAAAACGGTGCATTTTTGTACACCTCCAACGGAGGTGCATAAAAACGCCACCTTAGAAATGTAGTTACGGCAGTTAAAATTCTGATATTTCAGACTGATTTTTACCCCAAAATTATCATAGGAAATTTTTGACTGAAATCGCGTGCTTTTTACTGTTAAAACAGTCAATATGGAGTTATTATATAATGTATACCAAAATGCTCGTCTTATCGAATACAATGCATTTCCACTAATAAAGGTAAGATAAACATTTCAAAATAACACATTATTACATAATATGACGCAAATGTTATATAATTAAAAACTCGAATAGACGGAAGAAACACTTTGCTATAACACTTTTGAGAGAGCAATGATGATGATGATGATCAGATGAGAGTAGCGAGAAAAATGTTAAATTTTGTATGTTCACCCTCCTACCTCCAGTACCACTAAAAGCAGTCCCGAGAGAGAGAGAGAGAGAGAGAGAGTGAGAGAGAGAGAGAGAGAGAGAGAGAGAGAGAGAGAGAGAGAGCGATTATTACCTCCACTACTGTTTCAAAATGATTCCCATATATCTTAAGCCCACCCAGACTTGCCAATTCTAAATACATGACATGTATGTTAACCCTCCTTTTGTCCAAGTCCAGTACCACTAATCACTAAAACTAAAAGTAGTCCCGAAGGAGTAAGAGAGTAAGAGATGATGATCGGGTGAGAATTGAATAGCGAGTAGAAGGGGCTGACTGCTAGTAGTAGGGAGTTTAATAGAAATTCTAAATGTACCTCACACACTTGAAACCAATGTCATATGAAAGAGCTGGCAACACAGATTACAAAACAGTTTGAATTTTGTTTCTATCTTGAATAGAAATGTAGTTACAGCAGTTCAAAGTCTGAAATTTCAGACTGATTTTTACCCCAAAATTACCATTGCAAAGTTGTGACCGAAATCGCGTGATGTTAATAAAAAATGGTTAAAACAGTCAATATGGAGTTCTTATCATATATTGTATACCAAAATGTTCATCTTATCGAGGACAATGCATTTACATTAATAAAGAGGAAGATAAACATTTCAAATTAACACATTATTACATAATATGATGCAAATGTTACATAATCAAAAACTCGGCTAGACGTAAGAAACAATTTGCTATACATATCACTTTTGGATTTATCCCCAATATCTCACTGAAACAATTGCAAATAATTCCCCTCTTTGAATTAATACATAGAGAATAAAAAAGGGTTTGAGAGTATTTAAATGAAAAGATATAAACATGTTGTGTAATGACATAATGAGTTTATTTTTACCTAATAAAATGGTAGATTGAAAAAGTTCAAATAAATTGAAACAGATTCCCTATTATAATTAGAAGGAAAGTTCTGGCTTTTAATACTTTAAAAAATTCTGCTGAACCACTTTGGGTTTATTGCTATTACATCATTTTGACAATTAATATAATTTTATCCCCTCCCCCCCCCCCCCTCTCTCTCTCTCTCTCAATGTATGGGGGTGTCAAAATATATAACTAATACTAATAGAACTTCTTACCATAATAATTATTAAGGCTAAGGCCTTTAGAATATGGATACAAATGATTAACATATCTAAACATATGGGAAAGAAACTTGATGACTTGATGGCAAAGTAAAATAAAATTAAATTAAAGCAATTGGTATTTTTTAAATATCGATATTATTAATATCGGATTTCACAAAGAGAAGAAATATACGAACTTTTAAAACAAAAACTATAAAATGCCCATAAATAAAGTTGGAAAGTATGTATTCAAAATAAAAACATAGTAACTAATAGTACTGAAAATATTATGGACTAAATTTAAAATAATACATTTATAACTAGATTTAAAATATCGATATGAATATAGATATCGTCCGGCAGCCATGATGAGAAGATATAATGTAAACATGGCATTTCGGCGCAGAGTTAAAAGGTGTCTGCGCATCGATATAGAGCCCTGAAATTTGGCATGAATAAAGTTTAGATGTTGTTCTAAAAACAAGCGTTTAAATTTTAAAAACACACGCGGTAAATAAAAAAATAAATGCATTTGAAAATTGCCAAATTTTAACTTCATATAACTTCTGGAATTATTAATGGATTTTTCCTTAATTGGCACCATTTAAAAGGAAATTGAAAGACGAAAATAATGATACCAAAATATTTGCGATATTCCTCTTTATAACGAAGTTATGCATTTTAAATTGAACCCCCTAAAATGCGAACGGCAATTTCCAGTCACAACTTTCCTATGGGCGAGTTTGGTCAAAATTTGACTGCCACTGCTGCTGCTCACTAAACTGCCTACTGCTAGTGCTAGGCTAAACCTACTGCCTGCTGGTTAATAAGCGAGGGCTAGGCAAGGCTAACCCTACATATTGGTTAAAACAGGGGTGAGAATAGCGATAAGGTGCCACTACCTCTATTACTATTCTCATCCTGGGTGAGAGTGAGAATGAGAGGTCGAACGTTTTTCTATTTAATTTAATTCTCACTTCACTTCACTTTTACCCAGGATGAGAGCCCGTCTGTTTTTCTATACTATATTCTCATCCCCAGGATGAGAATAGAGGCATCCTTTTAATATAATTTCAATGGCAAATCCTGGAGTCCACAAATCACATTTCTCTCATTCCAATGACTATGACAACTTGTCTCTCTTGAATTTGAATACTTGAACTTGAACTGCTTGTCTATTTAATGTCTCTACCTCTCCACTCACCGGACCGGCTTGCGCTAGGTATCCAAGACAATAATTCACCGCAAAGTTTACAATCGTAACATAGAAATGACAGCTGTTTTAAAACAATAATTCATACGTTAAGAAAAAGACTCACTGAACAGATCCAGGCGATGGGAATTATATTATGCATCATTTTGAATTTACAGCTGGTCAACTACGACCATACAAGTTCACAGACTTTTGTTTCTAGTTTCTAATCCGGACCAAAATCCGTTCCCGTATCCCTCAAACAACTTCCGGCGTGAAAGGTAAACATGGCGAAGTGAGTGCGTGTAATCTCGCGTGTTTTCATTTCTAGTACCTTACAAAGTATGTCTCAATTATTTGAAAATTGACATTCAATGTTATTCTAGATAGTAAATAAAACGCCATTTATGACCTTATTGAATTTTATAACTTTCTTTAATTTCTAAGGTTCCAAATCAACAACGATGATCTCCTATCCTAGAGATAAATTCCGTCTTTTCTTGCACATGCGCACAGCTCTTACATTCTTCGCGATTGTTTGTATAGAGACGGCCGAAAAAGATTGAAAGTACGCTGAATTTAAATTTTAGAATTTTAAGAACCTTGACGTATTGTTTTATCTTTCCAAAAAAAATGAAAGACATGTTTTGGTATGTTGTAAAGAATTCATCCTAATCAATTGAAAGTAGTTAAAATCGAATCAAGTGCTAAATCAATGTGTTGTTTTTATTTTTAAAAGCTGAATTCTTGTTATCGATAGTGTACACCGGATTCAAGAAGACAACTTTTCTTATCGTATTGAACTTTACTGTTGGGCAACGGGACGACATTAATCTGTGCAACGGTCTCCTTTACTTTTCTTTAAAAAATAATCTTGGATCCATATTGTTGTTACGAACTGAGAAAGCAAATGCGTGAAATTAGGAATGGAAATCAACTCAATTTGGGCAGGGGCAGGGCTGGACCAAAGCTTGAGTTTGATAAAAAAAGTGATAAAGGCAAAGGATTACACATTCTTGATGTCTTTGTAAAATAGAAAGAGCCTAGAGGGATATATTTTTCACAAGAGTCAACACCAAATTCTCTTCCCCCTACGTCTTTTCAACAAATTTAAAACACACGAAAGACTTTTCTCTTTGCGTTAGTGAAAGAATATAATAGACTAGAGAGGTGGGCCTTTGGCTTACCAACCTCCGCTGCAGGTCCAACTCGCCTTGAGCATGCATTCACGTAAAATATAAAGATTTTTTTTAAAAACCTACCTCTGTTTCAAAAACTAGCATCTTTCACCTTTCTAAGAAACATTTTGATTTTTCAGAACTTTAGTTCGTTAAAAAATACCGGCCAATCTGACCCGTTGAGTCGAATGAAAACGAAATTTTGTTGTTTACACGGTTCAAAGGAAATGCCGTAAATAAGCTTTCATGGACTTCCTGTGTTGTTTTTACAGTGTCACGTGACCGTTTTGAGAAATTTGTCGTCTGCTACTAATAATTAGACCGGTAGGGGGTAGATATTTTCGTTGGAGCAGAGAAAAAGTGAGTATTATTTCTTGGACTTGTAGAGAGGCCTAGGGTCCACCAGCAGTCAAGTTTATTGAATAAAAGAAAAAAAAAGGCCTTTTTACTGCACTAATGCACCAAATTGCATACCTATCTATGGACACTTTGTTCCGTATCTTTTTCCCAATAAACTTTTTTAAAAACCTGGGGCCAGGGTTGCTAGTTTGGCCTCCTGGTGGCCAAATTTGAGAAATTTGGCCTTTTCCCAAGCCATTTGGCCTCCCAAAATTTGGTTTGGCCACTTGGCCTCCTGTAACCAACTTTTTGGCTTCCTCTGACTTTCCCCGTTATATCGTTTTACTCTGGTACCGGTAAAACTTATTTTATTTGGCAATCTAAATATCTAAATGCAACACGTGCTAACGCCACAGATTGCATTTGCTAATGCTTCTATATATACGAATTTTCCTTATCCTATCTAAATTGTTTAACAAATCTAAAGAGTTTTCGCGAGGCTAAGGTGGGTTTGGTGGTATTTGGGCTCCTGCCGAGGAATCTGGCCTCTTGCTATAGCTAGTTTGGTCTCTTACTCAAAAATGATCTGGCAACCCTGCCTGGCTAGGCGGTACCTTGATAACAGAAACGATACCCACACGATTTCGCGAGGAATTAATCATGAAAACAATTAGGATATAATTTCAACACAGCTTTTGAAATTCATCAAGGATTGTCCATTACCGAATGTTTTTTGATAGAAAACAAATGCATCTTCAAATCTAAACTGCTTTTGACGGTAAGCGGTAAGTTTTTTATTTATTTTTCGGTCCAAACGAATGCTTTATCCTGGTATAGAAGCTAAGTATTGGTAACACCGGCCCACCTCTCTAGTAATTAGATAGTAATATTAGTAATAGTATAGGCACTTAAATTTTAACGAAAATTCAGTTTTCAAATGGCAGTATAAAATATGGTTTACAGTGATGCAGTATATAATTCCATTGATAAAAAAAAAACCCCGTTTGGTCTTTATGTAAGTTATTTTATTTTTGTATCCAAAATTTCTAGTAAATATTATAAGTTATAGTAGGAATCAGTCTGACTATGACTAACTATGATGACTAAGATGATTCCACTGAAACATTATGACGCCACTAGGCCAAAATTTTCAAACTCAGAAAACTTTAATTTGACCAAATCAGATGGATGAGACTTGAAATAACATTTAATCAATTTGTTTCTATACGACAAACTGTTCCAAAGTTACCTATATTGATATTTTTCTGTTGAAAATTTTGGTCATTTTTATAAAGATAATCTGTGATCTCTCGGATCCTCCCAACAAGCATATCGCTGTGATCGGGAACATTTGGCTTTTGCCATTTGCAGTAGAATTGGACCACTTTTTGTTTTCACTTAAACTTTTGTAAATTCTGCAAATCGGCCTTTAAAATGCTTGGCAAGTGTTGGGTATCATTTTGAAGGTCTGAAAATAAGCTTTATTTTCATGTAAATCATTTTCATTTATGATAAGCATGAAAAAAATATAGAATTAGGTGAAAATTGATTTTAAAAATATAAGTTCTTTCCCGCAAAACTAGGGTTAGGCTGATTGCGAAAGAAATAAAATAAAGTGTGACTTTATCAATTAAAAGAAAATTTTTCAATTAATTGTCTATCGGTGTACTTTGTTTATTTAAACTGTATCAATAATTTAAAAATTTGTTGTTATTTAAAAGTTGGTAAGATTTACTTCATTTACTTTTTAACAAATTTATTGAGGAATAAAGAACGAAATACACCATTAGAAAGCTTCCTTTAAAATTATACCAAAAGTAATCACATCACATAGGTTCACAAATTACGTCATGGTGACCAAAATAGATTGTAAGCTACAGTGAACCTATCCACCCAATAGACTGAATTTATCAAAGTGTCGAGCTAGGAGCCAATATATGGCACTGACTACAGCAATCCAAGCTGAATTGGCATTTCTTTGGTAGATTTTGAAATTAGTGTGATTTTTATGGAAGCTCAAAGGCAAAGGGTATCATGGAAGCAGTTTTGATGGTTGAAAATGGTATCATTGGAAAGCAAAATTGTTGAATTTTATTGGGGGTTTTTTTTAATTTTCCAAGTCAGTTTTCTTAGAAGGAATACAAAATTGAGGCTTTTCATCTTGCTCACTAAAATTAGTCTATTTTTCCATTTTCCGATATCTTCTAAATTAATTTATATATGAAGACAGCAACTATACCAAAGGATAGAGCATTCAAAGAAGATCAAATTCGTGGATTCCCTATCCTGTACTATTAAAAGGGAGTAATCCTTTAGACCCGCGCAGTATATGGAGCCGCAGTTTATTCAGATTTTCTGTTTAATATTCAAAACTGCCAGCTACCTTTTTGTAAAGGATACTCAATCTAAAAATGCTTTTTGTCAAATCTACTGGAAACCAGCAAGTCAATTACTTCAAAGTGATCAGGGCCAAACAAAAAAATAGCTTGATTTGTTCTCAATTATGCTTTTATTGTTGCACGTTCTTCAACAACAGAAACTTATCTACAATGTGCAAGAGGCATGGGTGACACATGGTATGATGCTGACAAAATTATTATATATGAATATTCCTTAGTAATTGAGTCAAAGTCAAAGCAGTTTTGTGCAGCTTTGTGGTGTGATACTCACCTTTGGAATGGTAGGTCCCATGTTCGGATCTCGTTCCAAGCAGCGGGTCCTTGGAAAAGGCTTTTTGTCTTTCCTCACATTCTCTCAACTTACTCAGATGGGAAATTAATACCTGGCTGATAAGAACATTGTTGTCTCTGTCGACACAAAAATTGTAATATCACCTCACTGGCATCATGTCTCATTCTGCATGTTAAATGTTACTGTTGGCTTGGGACCCCTTGCAAAGTGCGTTGAACACATATAATGAATGTAATATAATATTATGATACAGTATAAAAGCTCATTTTTCAATTTTTTGTTTATTTTTCAAACAAATATTGTTCTCTTACAAAGACTGGTTATTCCTTTGTAAATATTTGATTGCAGATTTACAAGTAATGAAACAGCAATATGTCACTATTCAAGACTCGAGACTGGTGGTCAACCACTGTGGGAGAGGAGGAGGAATTTGACCACGGCTGCTTGTGTTTGGCTAATATAGACAATGATATCAATGGTTCAGGTAAGAATTTTAATCTACCCATTCCATATAAACATCACTTCCACCTCCCTCCCCTCCACTTTTAATGTAATCCCCAGAAAGTCAAAGAAATGCAATAGGGCAGAAAAGTTGTGATCTGACACCCTGTTCTTTTCCAGTTCTAAAATCCTTGGAAGTGTTATGTAACCAGTCCCCCGGAGGACTAATAGTGAATAGGTTACATATGAAATGATAAGATGGCATAACTATTTCAGTAGCAGGATGTATAGGCAGATTCTTAGGATTACAGGACGCAAATGAGTGAGGATGGGTGGTCTTTATTGATGTCAAGCATATATTTAGACTAGAAAATAAGATGCCATCAGTCTGAAACCAGAACACCAATTACATAAGCATGGATGCTAAATCACCAGCATAAGCCGGAAGGCCAGTTTTTGTCAAACCAGTATGACACCTTGCTGGTCTTTCAGTCAGATGCCCCCCCCCCCCCCCCCCCCCTGGCTTGGAGTTCAAAAGACCTTTCCATAAAAGACTAGGTATTCACAATACCCTTATAAACCAATTCCCACCCCAGCTCTAGTACACGTCACCTGTTAAATGTCTTTTTTTTCCCCACTAAAACATTTACAATATCTGTCACTTACAGTTAAGTGGAGTGGGGTGGTGTGTTAAATGCCTTACCCAAAGGGCCAGATTTAAAAAAAAAAATGTCAGTCACTGTGACACAACTTTAGGCTATTGGCCATGCTTATCAGGAATTGACTTTTAAGACAGGCCCAGGTACTTTCATGTTTCATACTAGCATATCATCAAATAAAAAATAATGTATTTTTTCTCTTTACATAGACAAGATCATCATCGGCAGTTTTCAGGGAATTTTGAGAATATACAGTCCAAATCCAAGCGCGAATTCGGTGGAAGATGTCGTGGTAGAGCAAGCCTTCAAGCTGCCAATCTTACAGGTGGCTGCTGGGAAATTCTCCTCGTACGTTTAAATGGAGTTTTGTTGTTTTTTTTCGTTTTTTTTTATGTTCATGAGACGTAACCTTTTATCTGACCCTTTAGACTGGAAGATGAAGAGAGGCTATAAACAAACTCTCCTCTTTTCTTTTTTTTTTCTTTTATGGTTGATGCTTTTCCATGGAAAGCATTAAAGTATTAGACATTTAATCTGCTGACTAAAGACTAACATTTTTATGTTAATAATTTATTTATGATGTAATTCTAAAATGCATGAGTATTTTCCTATCGCTTTGAATTTATTACTTTTTTTCCCTCTCTTTAAAAAAAAAATTTAATGTTGAGAATGCAGCTCTAAATGCAGTCAGTTCTTAATAATAGGAACTTTATAGTTGTTTTGTTGGAGATTTTTTCCTCCCTTCTGTTGTTGGAAATGATCGCTTAGAGGGAGAAGGTGTGAGGCTACGTGGTCTTGTGGTATGACACTCACTTTCGGATCGGAATGTCCTGGGCTCAAGCCTCTCTCTGCATAGTTGGGTCCTTGGAAAAGGTTCTTTACTCACATTCTCCCACCATACTCAGATGTAAAATGAGTACCTGGCCGTTAACAACATTATCTCTGTCCCAAAAAAAATTTGTAATATCGCCTAACAGGCGTCATGTCTCGTCCGACATGTTACGTGTTGCTGTTGGTCAGGGACCCTTTGTAAAGCGCTTTGAGCATGTTTAGTGGATGTTGCGCTGTGTAAAAGCTCAATTTTTTTTTTAGGTGCACCTGCTTTTACATTAAATCAGACCTGCAAAATGTCCTACAGTTGTCAGATTTTGTTGACAATATTCCCACAATCTTTTTACTCTTTTCGTCATCATTTTTAAAGTGATACTAAGCTGCTAGGAGTTGTGGGACTGTAAATAGTAATAAAATGAAATGAATATAACAGCTTCAAAAGAGAACAAAATACTAAACATGGAACGGGTCAGGCTCAGACCCCTTCTTCAACCAATAACAAAAACAATAAGCTTTTTTTTGTTTTGTTTTTTGAGCTTTCATATAGCGCAAAATCCACTAAATTTGCTCAAAGCGCTTTACAAAGGGTCCCTGACCAACAGCAACACGCAACATGTAGGACGAGACATGGCGCCTGTTAGGCGATATTACAATTTTTCCGACAGAGACAACACGGTTGACAGCCAGGTACGCATTTTACACCTGAGTACAGTGAGAGAATGTGAGTAAAGAGTCTTTTCCAAGAACTCAACTATACGCCGAGCTAGGCTCAAACCCAAGACCTTCAGATCCGAACGCGAGTGTCATACCACATAGCCGCACATAAGCCCATAATACATCACTTCAAAACCAGATTGACGGCAGATAAATATTTCTCTTCCATCTATCTAATTTTGAAGTGATGTATTTATGTTTTTACTGTTTTTGCTATTGGCTGAAGAGGAGTTTTGAGCCCGAAATGTTCCATATTTGGTATTTTGTTCTCTTTTGAAGCTGTTATATTATTCTTTGTTTTTATGATAACTACTATGTTACTAGTGTGCATCTTGTGTGAGTGTGTCTATGTCAATATCGTATTGTTATAAATGTGTAACCAAATGACAAATTGCCACTTTTTTGGGGACAATAAAGATATATTATTATTATTATTATTATTATTATTATTATTATTATTATTATTATTATTATTATTATTATTAATTTTTTTATGGCATAAGATTAAAACTTAGACATCGTACATTCTATTTTGTCGGCTGCCTCTCACATTTCTGATTCAGTAGAATAGCTCTAGTGTTGTTCCTTTGATTTTCTGCTGCAAGAAATATTGGAATGTAATTTTTTATTTACTTTTTAATTGATTTTTTTTTTATCTTCACTCCAATCATATTATATATTTCGTATAAATATAATTTTCTTTTGCAGAGCATCAGACTCATTGAAACTTGGAATACTTTTCTCACGGAAACTTGCTGTTTACAATGTTACGTGTAAGTCTGTTCTACCTAATGTATAATACCTGCTAATCATTTGTGAGGTTCACATTATAAAAACCCATTTGTTAAATTTCCTAACATGGAGGAATTTTTAGTTGTTGTCCAGGTTGTTATCCTTGCATTCATTCTCAAGATATTGCTTTTCATTTCATTCCATTATCATAATAAAAAGCAAAAATAAAAATGATTTTATTTTAAAGGTAGGGGGGGGGGGGGGTCTGGAAATAGTGATTAAGAAAAGAGAAAGAGAGCATAATAGTAATAGTAATTAAACAGTATTTCTGATTCAAAGTTAAGTTTATCTTCATTTATGGATTTATAAAATGATATTAATATAAATCATTTATACCACGTCTGTTCCATATACAAAGAACTGTAGGTGCCTCTTCAATACAATCATCAATGCTACAATAGCAGGTCATACACACGGCATGCCTAAGATGTCATACCAAGAAAACTAAACTATATATTGGAAACTGATTTTTATCTATCAAATATTTTCTGATTAATAAATCTTAATATTTGTCTTACACATATCTTCTTTGTTATATTTTCTTAAGAAATTGGAAGAGAGTTCCTTATATGGGAAAAATACTTATTTGGCTTTTAGACGAGTAATTCTTCAGAGCCATTAGGCCCATGGTGTTGGAGTTTATCTCAGTTTTTATATCATGAAACTGGCAAGAGCAATTTCTTGTTCCCCTTTGGATAGAACGCCAGTCTATCACAAAGCACTTTCCTTGGGATCTCGCAGATCCTGCTACCCAATCACTGCTGGGTGGACAAGGAGATCAGGAAAGATCTTCTTAACTCCACTCAGAATTGATCTCAGTTCCTTTGCATGTGACACAGGTGCTTTACCAACTGAGTCATTAGGACCAACAACTTTTAGATGAACTTGGCTATTTTAAAAAAAAATTTTTTAAGTCATCCTTCAGAGCTACAAGGCTCATTCACACTGGGAGTTTATCCCAGTTACTGTTGATATCAATGACAGTGGTACTGTTGACCACGGGAGTCAATATCAGCTGTCTTTAAAGTCATCCTTCAGAGCTATATGGCTCATTCACACTAGGAGTTTATCCCAGTTACTGTTGATATCAATGACATTGCTACTGTTGACCACGGGAGTCAATATCAGCTGTCTTTAAAGTCATCCTTCAGAGCTATATGGCTCATTCGCACTGGGAGTTTATCCCAGTTACTGTTGATATCAATGACAGTGCTACTGTTGACCACGGGAGTCAATATCAGCTGTCTTTAAAGTCATCCTTCAGAGCTATATGGCTCATTCGCACTGGGAGTTTATCCCAGTTACTGTTGATATCAATGACAGTGCTACTGTTGACCACGGGAGTCAATATCAGCTGTCTTTAAAGTCATCCTTCAGAGCTACAAGGGGAGTTTATCCCAGTTACTGTTGATATTAATTACTACTTGCTCTCTTTTGATTTTGGGGCTTGACTATCATTGGGTGCTTTCTGACAGATTTCTACCAAATTACTGCTCAACCTGGAATTGAGATCAAAGTCCTCTACAATTTTAATTATTGGGACTCTCAATTTTACAAGTAACTTTTTTTTTTAAATATCAATGCTGAAATAAAAGTGAGGGTTAAAAACAAAGGAAAAGGTTATTGTTGACCAGCCTTTTGGCTCTAGGAATGAATTGTTTACATAAATGCTTTCTGGACAAATATGCAGATTCCTGGCATTGAATCTTCATTTTAAAATGTTTTATTTTATTTTATTTATTCTTGTTTTGTTTTGTATAGCTATCAGTGGTACTGTTGACCACGGGAGTCAATATCAGCTGTCTTTATTGTATGAGCACAATCTACAAAGGACTGCCTTCAATATGTGTCACGGTCCCTTTGGAGGGGTCAAAGGTCAGTGATTATTTACTTAGTTCAAAGGTTAAATCTATGACATAAGAATTTATTAATGGTATGATCACAATCTACGGAGGACTGTCTTTAATACGTGTCATGTTCCCGTTGGAGGGGTGATTCTTTGCCTGGTTCAAATGTTAAAACTATAATAATAGACTCTAATTGTATGAACGCAAGCTTCTATGTGTACCATGTTCCCTTTGGAGGGGTCAAAGGTCAAGGATTCTCTATGAAATCTTTACTTGCTTCATAAGTAATTATAATATATGATCATAGAAGGCCCTTTTTAGTTGTATGAACACAAACTCCAGATGGATGGAACATTTAGACTTGCTAATTAAAGTAATTCAGAGCCATAAGACCCATGAACCGGCGTTAATCCCAGTATCTATAGCATTAAACGGACAGTAGCAATTCTTATTACCCTTTGGATAGAATGCTAGTCCATCAAAAAGTACTGATTGTAAGATTGTAAAAAATGGATTTTTTCGGTGAAAAAAAGTAATATTTTTTTCTTCCACCACAGGCAAAGATTTTCTATGTGTGCAATCGATGGATGGAACCATTTCTATATTTGAACAGGAGAGTTTTGCTTTTAGTCGATTCCTTCCTGGAGCCTTGTTACCGGGCCCCATTCAGTACATGCCCAGACTTGATTCCTTTGTCACTGCTTCTTCGTCGTGGAGGGTGGAGGCATACAGGTAAGAAATATTTTTTGTTGCACTTTCATTTGATTTAGAGACCTGTAAGCTGTACAAATTTAAATGGTATCTACAGATTTTTGGGGAGGAGGAGGAGGGGGGGGGGGAAGAGGTCAAATTTGGCCAAATTCAGATAGTTTTTTCCCTCCAGATTGGGATTTTTGGAGCAAATGTGATAAGTAATATAGGGGGATATCTCTTGTAGGGAATTGTCTGCCACTTTAGAAATCATCCCAATTTGCCAGCTTTCCCAGGGTCCAGTGTATTGTATTTTCTCTCAAAAATGGATAAACATATAGCCAAATTGCACTGATTTTCATCAGTTCCAAAGTATTTTAAACTGATAATTCATAAAATAAACGTAAAAATCTTGCATTTTTGGTTAAGTACAGATTTTTGTCTTCGAAATTGATTTTGTTTCAAATAATTTTTCTTCATTTTTTTTATTTTTTTTTGCGAGGTTTGACTATGACAGGTTTGTGTATATCTTGGGTTTGACTAAATACTAAAGATTAAAATGAAAGTCCAAAATGTGAAACTACTGTTAAATTATTTTTAAAATTATGCCCTACTTTGCGGCATTGTGAGATGCCGTCACCTAGGCTTTCCATGAAGGAATAGAGATAATCCATTTTATACAAACAACCTATGTCAATGGGAATCACCCATGTTGTCCAAAGTTAGCAATTAATAAATAATCTTGCTCAAGGAAAGAAAATGAAAGTGTTGCCCCCTTAACATTAGATTATTGTGTCTTTTAAAAAGGAGAAGAAATATAGTTTTCTAACCCGTGGCAGGTTGGGTATAACGTGAGTTTGACCAAAACTGAAATTAAGTTTAATAAGGAGGTGAAATGTAGGTTCACAAACCCTTTTTTTAAAAAACACACAAAAAAATTGTAGTTCTCATTATTTTTATTTTAGATTTTAAAAAAGAATAGATAAACTTGTCAACATTTCAGTCAATTTATTTTTATTTTGTTTTTTTGTTTTTTTTTAATTTTAGTTTTTTGTTTTGTTGTAAACATATCACAATTAAATGAGTAAATTACTTGTTTGTAAGTTTTTAGGTTAATGATGTTGTAATGGAGGAAAGAATGTAACAAATCTGAGGTATGCAGATGATACGGTTCCACTGGCAGAATCTGAACATGAACTACAAGAATTACTGGATGTTGTAGTCAGGAGTAGTGAAAATATGGGACTGGAACTGAACATATCTAAAACAGAATGTATGACGGTATCTAAAAATAATAACCCACCAGCCTGTGTAATAACAAGCAGAGGACAAACAATACAACAAGTTGAATGTTTCAAATATTTAGGCTTCAATGTAACATCCAATGGAAAATCAGATTGTGAAATAAAGAAAAGAATAGGTATGGCGAAGAATGCATTCAACCAGCTGCATACAATTATGAAAAACAGGAATATTAGCATGAAAACAAAAATCAAAGTCCTGGATTGCTATGTACTGTCTGTGCTGCTATATGGTTGTGAGAGCTGGACCATAAACAAGACCATGGTTAAAAGACTGGAGGCAGTGGAAATGTGGTTTTACAGAAGAATGATGAGGGTGTCATGGATGGAAAGGAAAAGAAATGAAGAAATTTTAGAAATGGCAAACAGAAAAAGATCACTGATAACAAAAATCATCAAACGCCAAATGGAATTTTTAGGACACATTATCCGCCACCCTGGTTTGGAAATACTCGCCTTGACTGGAAAGATGAATGGAAAAAGAATAAGAGGAAGACAAAGAATAACGTATTTGAAAGGGATAAGAACTTGGACAGATGAAGCTGAGAAAGGTGGCGCTGCTTTAATAGAATTGGCAAGAGATAGATCAGCTTGGCGGAAGATGACCTCCGACGTCTGCTTCAGATATGGAACTACATGAGATGAGATGTTGTAATAATTTTGTGATTGTGATTTAATAATGCATTGTTGAATAGCTCACGTCTCGGATAGCGTGAATTCTTTTTGTGCTTGACAAAGTCATTGAAAAATTTGCTGCCCTACATGTCAACAGGCAAAATAATTGGCAGGAAGTAAGTAAAAATCATTGAAACGGGGAGGGGGGGGGGGGTCCCAATAGCTCAGTTGGTAGAGCGGTCGCGTCACACACTAACAGACCAATATCTCCAGGTTTATGACACCCTGGTCAATCCCACAATTGGTTAGTTTTGTCTCTTAGATCTGGTGTCCTATCCAAGTGGGAACAAGAATTATTCCCCATTAAACGCTATACAAACTGAGATAAACTACAGCTCTATGGGTCTTTTGACTCTAAAGGACTTCACTTTTTTTTTGATAATTGCGATAATAGAATGCAATATGGAAAGAAGTAAAATGTTGAACCCATAATAGTGAGATTTGATTGTTATTTTTCCAATTATTGACGTGGGTATAACTTCAGACCTTACTATTTTCACCAAGGGAGAAATACTGTCAATGTGACATGAGTTATTAGTCATTAATTTAAACCTGCCATGTAATTTGAAGAATCATAAATGTGAACGTTTATATAGGACATTTCAACGATTTACCATGCTCAGTGTGCTTCACAATGTTTAGTTTATTCCTCCAGCAGGCCATATGGAACCATATTTGCATTTCATGCAGTTCAAGTCACCTGTTAGGCATCCTTTTTGTACTAACACTCTTACAATATCCATCACCATTATGAATGAGCCGTGAACTCATTCATAAAGTATTTTAGAGGAATATTAAACCGATCGTCTGTTTCTCTTTTCTCAGGTATCAAGTTTTAGCTGTTGCATCAGAAACGGGTGGCAAAGAAGAAATTCAAAATATTAAGTCTGGCAAGAAAGTTGCAGTAAGTCATAGAAGCTTTTACATTTCTTTATTTTCAATTTCCATATCAGATGTTTTAAAAAAAAAGTTTTGTCTCTGTTACCTTATGCATTCTTGTCTGTTATCTGTTTGACTACCAGATGTTTTTTTTTTTTTAATGTTACTTGCCTATGTGAGATATAGTATACAAAGATTGGTCGTAAAGAAATTAATTTGCCATTTTAACACACTAATCTTTTTTCAATTCATCAGTTAGAAGGTTCTAGTAAATTTTAATGTTAATTTTATGTTACTCAATTTTATTTGTTTGTTTTTAAAAATATTTCTTCAATTTATTTTTTGTAAAGGTTGACTGGACTTATAACATCGGAGAACAAGCTCTACACATTTCATACATCGAATTACCTAATGTACCTCCAAGCATAGTAGTCCTAGGTCAGTGCTGAAATATGTGGTCAAATTCATGTGTTGATTACTACACTGTACATCTTTATTTTGAAATAGTCTGTTGAGTCTTTTCTCTAAATGTTTAGTATTTTGTATTCAGCATTCCCTTCATTCGTTTTAGAGATTTATTGTCGGAGGTTTCCTCCTGTGAAATAATGCCATGTTGCTGCGTGAAATTCCAAGAAAAAAAATAATAATAATAATATACTTTATTCATCCAAAAAATGGAAGTTCGTTTATAGACTTGGCATTGCATAAAAATGTATAAATATAAAGTTAAAAATTTATGACGGCAATATATATATATATATATACAGATAACAATGATATGGGATTGAAACTTCAATTTAATTTACAAAGGCATATGATGTGGACTTTTTGGGTTTCCCCTTTGTTTGTCAACAAAACACAATGAATGAGATACTAACGGTGAATGAAAGATGAGCAGATGGTGTTAAGGCCTTCAGAAACCTGAGACATCCACGTCAGCTGTCATTTTAAATTTAATTGAAGCCCTATTCCATTTTATTGTTGGTATTTATTCGATGTATAAAAAAGAAAAGCATTCAGTTCAATTTTTAAATTGTTGACATTTGGGTAAATGTTTACTATTTACAGTACAGAGTGGATATATCGACAACGGTTATATCGACATCACATTTATATCGATATGACATCAAAGTCCCAGTTTTTTATGCTATATAACAGTAAATATCTATCTCTTATATCGACAACAATTTTATCACATGATGGTTATATCGACATGCGGTCCATTGATACTGGCAATATTTTGTCTAAAAATTTAAAAGATCAAGATATCCTGCAGTGAAGTAAAACACAGCAGTCAAATGAACATGCAGAGAGATCTTGTAAAATAACAGTCAAAGAAAAGCCAAGACTATTGTCCAATAACATCCCATGAAACTTCATTGTTCAAAATCATGATGTCAGCGGTCAAGCCTAGTCCCGGGCCGTGCCATCATATTCGGTACTGATATCAGTAATGGGAATTCTCAATATCAATATTCTTGGCTTTCAACAAATAGGATAATGAGAAACGCTCCTACATCACCCACTACGTTCGAGACTGTCAGTATATGAGACAGACCTCTAACCCCCCCCCCCCCCCCCCTTCTCCAAATAAATGAATTTTTAAGAAGTAAATAATTAACAAAACTATTTCTCAATATCTAAAAATGCAATTCCGATGCTCAGTTTATTGGTCTCGATATTATGGGCATGGTCAATGCCATTATTACTTGTACTCAGTCTCGATACCACTCGACAATAGTTAATTTTTTAAAGACACCATTGCCGATGTGGAGTCAGATGAGGATAAGCTACCATTAGGACCAGTTTCAGGCCATGTCACTATAGAAGTTATCAAGACCCTCCACTGTTTTTCACAGCAACTTTATGAGGGCGCTTCATTATTTGAGATCCTTGCTAGTGCTGAGGGAAGGGTTCATAAACTTATTCATGGCCTTCAGAGACGGACCACAATATTAGACTGTTAAAGTCATATAAAGTGCATTGTCATAAATTTCAAAATTGGCCCTTTTAAAGGCCACCATTGACTTCCCTTGTTTTTTTTTTCTGGCAATTTTGTCATTTGTTTCCCTTTCATTTTTTAGAATGATTGATATATCGACAACAAAATGTTAGCGCAATCCCGACGATGTGGATATATCCGTTCTTGACTGCATTTTATTTATGAAAATTTTTTAGTATTTTTGTTAAGTGATAATAGCATTATTTATTCCAGGAATGACAGGTGTTATCAAAGTAGGCTATATGTTTTAAGATCAGATGCTCAAGTAAAGTTTAATTCATATGCACAATTGAAAAGTATAATTTATTTTAAAAGATTGTGACAAGCATTGCTAAATTTCGGCATAAACTTAAGATAATTTGTTTTTGTTTTGTTTTTTGGTAAGAATATGATTTATTGTGACACCAAAGTAGTGTTGAATATGAAAAATAATAATCTTTGTGCAATCATACAATCTGCATTTATTGGACTATCAAGCCAAGAAATTGATATCGTCATTGGGGCTTGACTTCCTTTTGAATAATCAAAACTTGCTTTTGTTTTTCAGGTGAACGGAGTATATTTGGTTTAACAGATAATGGGACACTACGGTTTGTGAAAAAGTTGGAATACGATCCATCTTGTTTTCATCCTTATGCTTCTTGTAAGTGTTGCTGTCTATTTTCAGCTCATTGATTTATATGGACGTATGCCAATCATCGTTCACATTTTTGTTTGCAAAGTTGAGAATAATTGCAATTATACAATTAAATTCTTATTTTCCTTCATACAATGGTAATGCTATTTTATACCAAATGCAGCATTCAGGAGAAATAAATGTTATGCATGCACATTCTGTAGTCTCATTTCAGGTATTGCGTTTTAAACAAATTAGTTTACTATTTAACAATCTTTTCAATTTATTCACCCTCTCTAATATCCATTTTTTAAAAATCATTTTGACAGTATCAGAAAACAGTATTAGTTACATTGTGGGTGCTTACAGTAACTCCTTGCTCATTTACTCTGATGTCACTCTCAAGTGGATGGCGAAGATGGAGTTTGTTCCTGTACAAGTCTGTGTTGGAGATTTCAAGTAAGGGACAATTCTGTTATCTCTTGAAAATTTGAAATATTTCAAATTTCAGACCAAAGTCTTTCAACTGCAGAACGTTTACCCATTAAAATTAAAATAATTTTGAAACCATGTTGTTTTTTTGTTTTTTTTTTTGTAATGGGTATTGATGAACAATTCATTTTTGTTTTTCCCTAACAGTTGATGTTTCCAAATTTAGTAACATTTTTATCTAAATATGAGAACTTATCACAATCACCGTCTTTTTCTTCAAATAATTGACTGACTCAGTCTAAATGAATGTTACTGTGGATCATGTATCCAAAAAAAATTAAAAGTGGAAAAAAAGTAATGTCGTGTAATAATTAATTTATACAGCACGCAGAATACACACAGTGCTCTAAGGCCCTACACAGACAAAGACAATAAATAACAATGTGAAATTGAATGTAAGGTTCAATTTCAATTTAATATACGAAAACAGATAAAATGATCGTTTCTGGTTTCCCCTTTATCAACAAAACAGGATGAATCAAACACTACAGATGATGTTATTTATTTCTTCAAGCTTCGAGCAGCAATATGTACAATACAAAGACAATGGGTAACACAAAATGCAGATACTGTTACTATTACTACTCAAAAAGCCTGCCTGAATAAGAATGTTTTCAAAAGTTTCCTAAAATTAGTGAGCTTGGGGGCATTTTTGATTCCTTTATCTAATTTTGTTCCACACTTTTGGGGGCCCCAACAAAGGAAGATTTTTCTGCTAGAGATAGTTTACATATGGGAACATAAATCAGTATTTCATTTTGGGATTAGAGTGGTCGAACAATTATATACAATTCAAGAAGCCCTGAGAGATATGATGGCATTAGGTCAGTTAGGCATTTGAACACCATTGAGGCAAAAACTCCTCTCTCTCTCTTTAACAAGAAGCCAATGGAGAGACCTAAGCAAAACTCCTCTCTCTCTTTAACAAGAAGCCAATGGAGAGACCTAAGCAAAACTCCCCTCTCTCTCTTTAACAAGAAGCCAATGGAGAGACCTAAGCAAAACTCCTCTCTCTCTTTAACAAGAAGCCAATGGAGAGACCTAAGAATGGGTATGATGTGCTCTGTAGGCTTAGAGAGGGTCTAGCCGCCCTACTTTGAACTTTTTTGATATGCACTGATAATAACAAGAAATGAAGTGAGTAGGACAGTGCCAGAAGACAACAGAGAACAAAAACTTTGAGGTGGTGATGAGGCTCGAAACCGCGACCCTACTGGTACAACAACTCTGCCTGACCGGAGAGATCATGACTCTACCGTATGAGCTATCCACCCACA
>NC_088372.1:12723027-12730527 GCF_034508935.2 Berghia stephanieae | reverse complement strand
CAAGACTTTTTTTCCATTTTATCAATCACAATTATTTCTTTTTTAATGAAATTAAATAAAATGCCAGTGGTGCTTGACTGATGTCTTTTGTTTTGACTTTTACATTATTATTATTATTATTATTATTATTATTATTATTATTATTATTATTATTATTATTATTATTATTATTATTATTATTATTATTATTATTATTATCTTATATTATTATTATTATTATTATTATTATTATTATTATTATTATTATTTATTATTATGCATAGGCACTAGGTCCTTTAGACAAAGGGAATGAGAGAGTTGATAAGGCATTACATTCACACAGAGAATCATGGTTTGAGCCTTGTATTGTAGTCATCTCTCTTTTCGTTGAGCAAGGAACTTTACTTATATTGCTTACTTCTCAGCACAATTGTGGCTAATGCCTGGGAATTTTCTTTCTTTTTTTTTTCTTTTTTTTCTCTCTCCTCTTAAGATAGACAACGAGGAGAATTTTCTTCATTTTTAAAATATAAACAGATTAAAGTCATTTTATTTACTTGATAATTACAATGTTAACATTAACACATTGCTGATTGTTGATTGGGTTTAATAGAAATTCTGGTTTCTGAAATGATACAACAGCAACAATTTGTTGCTTTCTCAGGACTTCTTTCCCATTTGATCAAATATTAGACAGAGATTTCTAATTGCTTCCTTTGTGGAGAAAAGGCTAGAGAAATGGATATAATGGACAATAATGTTAAGAAGATTGAGGAGGAGGAGAAGTAGATGAATAAGGAGTGGAAGAAGGATTGGAGGAGAAGAAAAATAAGAAAATGAAAGAGAAGAAAAGGAGATGAAGAAGAAGAAATTTGCAATCCACCCCCCAAAAAACCAAAGAAAAGATAAAGGTTTGTCACAATGAGCCTTTAATTATTTTTATTTTTTCCATTTTAATATTAATGTAAATGTTTCTGTTACCGCTGATTTCAGACCCCAACACGCCGTCAGAGACGTTTGTAGCAATATTCCAACGTTATCCAGGCCTCCCCGCCCATATGTATGTACAGATTTCAGCCTCCTACACCTCCTCTACTGGTAAGTGTGAAGTGTCATAAGCATCTTTATTACAAAATCTCATTGAATTTTTAAATTGAAAATGTTTCTTGATCTCTGATACCACTGTTCAATAATGCACATCCAATCACATTGTAAAATGGACACACACACATACACACACACATATGACTCACTATTCATTTTCATTTGGCGATGATTGAAAGTTCGGAGTAAATTATTTATTATAAAAACAGACTTCATGGGCAATATTTCATATTTTTGAATCTCCATTAGATCCCATATATGTAAATACAAAATGGGGCAGCATGGCTGAGCTGTATGGTCTTGGCTTCATATCTGAAAGGTACCAAGTTTGACTACTTGACAAGCTTTGTGGCCTTGGTCACCTAGCCCGAGCTCACTTTGCTATGCTGCACTGCGGCTCATGCCTGGGTTATTCTAGTCTGTCCTTGGAATAGACCCTAAAGAAAAATTTCCCCTTATGGATGAATAAAGGGAATTTAATTTAAAACCTCAAAATGCTAAAATGCAGAGAATTGAAATGAAGAGAAAGAAAGAAAATTTTATTTTTAAAAGTATTTGTTATTTGGCATTGTCTACACAACCATTCAAAATGCCCTCTTGTTCTCTTTTTAGAGAGTTGCTTTTTATTTACACCTCTTACATTTTACTTTGTATCTCCCTTTCGGAAATTATGCGGTAGTTTGAATGGGGGCAGGGGGGGGGGGGGGTAAAATATCTATATTATTGTTGAAACATTCAAAACTATTTGCGCCCATGAATTGTTTATATAAGATGCCTGCTGACAGTTATTTTCATTCTGTTCAGATGAAGAAGAAGAAAAAAGTGGTTTGTAATGTACTTATGTAATGCTCTTTTTGGTTTCTGTTTATTTTATTCAAATACCTTTTTAAAATTTTTACTTCCTCTATCAGGAGCTCGTCGAGTTGCCACTGCTCGTAGCAACCTTCCGTCCAAACTAGTGCTAAAACCAGTCCTACCCGTCAAAGCTGCCGTCCACAAATTGACTGTAGACACAAACCGGCCACCGGTCAGTTTGAATGAGCTGTTCCCTGGTAAGATTTAGTAAATGATATACGATATACTGTTTATCATTATTTGAAGTACGGTGAGGGGCATTGAGCATAGTCGAACAATGGAAATGTGATATCTAAATTAAGGTGTTAATTAAGAGCAAAGGCACTGATGTAAGGTAAAGATCTTTTTGGGATGTCTTTTGTTTTTTATTGCATTTTTTTTTCTGCTCTGTGTGGCACTGTTACAGGCATGTTTTCAAATCTTTATCTAAATTAATTGTGCTTATCTTGAAGCGAGAGAGATTAATGATTTGATCACTTGTCTTTGGTAATTTTGGCTTTGAATTCAGTTTCAAGCATTTGGTTTAAAAGAAAAAAGTCTCCATCGCTGATACAGCAAAAAAAAGAGTTTAGCAAGGCTATCAAGTGTTTCTAATATTTGTCCAGAATGCTAAAATTTTGCCTTTTAGAGCATAGTTGGAAGTCTTTTTTGTTTTTGTTCTTTTGTTGTTTTTTTTGTTTATTTTTGGTGAGGGGGGGGGGGTTTGGTATTTTAGCTTTTTTGATGTTTTTGTTGTTTTTCTTTGGGGGGGGGGGGGGGGGATTGTGGTTTAAATTTTTTTTTAACTTATTTATTTATTAAATATTTTTATTTTGGTTCCTTTTTGATGTCTTGCAGACTACAACCAAATAATAAATGATGTAATGAAGAATCTGTTTAATATTTTGGTAATATTTTTTTTCCAGACTTGTTAGGTGAGAATGCCTCCGCCTCAGGGGCAGCCCTTGGTTTCCAGTATTTTGGAGGTGGCCCAATTGTTACAGTGCTGGCCTCTAAAACGTCACGTAAGTTTAAATGGTTTTTGTTTTTTGTTTTTGTTTTTTTAATTGAGAGACTGGTATTTTACAAAGGGTGAAAATTCTCTTTGTGTCATTTGTTTTAATTTTTTGTTGTTGTTCTTTTATGAGCAGATCTACTACAACCTTTGGACCATGCCTTCATCATTTTTTTTTATCATTGCTGAAAAATGCTGTAAAATCAAATTTAAAAAACGAGAAGAACTGTAAGATTTGATTTGAGGTTAGGATAAAACTTGAGAGTTCCGATAGCTCAGTTGGTAGAGCACTTGCTTCACACCCAAAAGAACTGGGATTAATCCAGGTTGCAGTCGAGATTTTTTCTGACTTCCCTGTCCACTCAGCAGTGATTTGGCAAAAAGTACTTTGTGATAGGCTAGCGTCCTATCCAAAGGGTGGCAAGCAATTATTGCTTTTGTCTGTTAAACGCTATAGAAATGTGGCTCTGGGAGACTACTTCTAGGATAAAACTGAATCCCTCTTATAAAGGATTAATCTAGTTCTCTGTTCATTTGAATGTTGCAGAACGTTATCGTCTCCAGTGTGATCGTCTTGAAGCAATGTGGTTGCCTTTGCGTGAATTGGTGGCCAGATTGAACGGCCACTTTAAGAAGGGAGCTCACTCTGATTTCAGAGTATCTTTTGATGGCTCCTTACCTCTGCAGGAGTACTTTGAATTGATCGATAACCATTTTGATGTGAGTAAAAATTTAGATGTGTATTGGTTTTTATGTCATTCATTTCCTGTTCTAATTCATTCATTGTGTTTTGTTGACAAAGGGCAAACCTGAAACATCCACTTCATTTGTTTTTGTAAGTTATAATGATAATAATAATAATATAATAATAATATAATGATAATAATAATAATATAATAATAATAATAATAATAATAATAATAATAATAATAATAATAATAATAATAATAATAATAGTAATAATAGTTTTCTTGATTGTTAGAGAACAAGCAAATTATATTTTTTGGCAATGACTTTTTTTGTTTTTTGTTTTATTATTTTTTTTATTATTTGTGTAGTTACTCAGACATTTTAGATTTCAATCTATACTTTGAGATCTTTTCAAATTAAAGCAAATGTGAAATAATTTATTGAATATGTTGAATTGAAGACTTTTGTGCTAAACGTACTTTTGTCACAGGAAGTTAGTTTTGAGAAAATAGAGGTAAATTTGTATTCTGCTATAGAGAGTATACAAAAAACAAAAAAAATTAGTCGTATTGAGGTAGGGGTTTTAGATTATGTCTATCATGAAAATAATTGGTGACTGGACTAAGGTGGTTATGATTTATGTTTATCACTTATACTGATTAGTTGAAAAATCATGAAATTGTGACTTATATACTTTTAGTACAATTACTAACCAAAAAATAAAAAGAACGGCGGAAAGTGATTTAAGGTCTTGAGGCAAGGACACTCATCGTCAAACCTGTCGATCTCTGATTTGAGTCCCACTCTGGACGGCTTAAAGTCTCAAAGTCTCATTTTCTCATGACACCTGCCCGGGAACAACATTATCTCTGTCCCAAAAAAAATTGTAACATGTCCATTTTTTGTCCTTCATGAAAAATTTTGAAATCTAAATCCTTTCGATTTTCATTTGACTTTTTCAGTCTATTTGCAACCTCTGGCTTAAAGCAGCCTCTTATCAATATGCTGAAATGTTTTATGTTGTTGTGATTCAATGATGTTTTAATGATGCTGTGATTCAATGATGTTTTAATGATGTTGTGATTCGATGATGTTTTAATGATGTTCATAAGTCTGTCTAGAATCCCAGACTTTTAGCAGCCTCATATTAAGATGTTGAAATGTTTGAATGTTGTTGTGATTCAATGATGTTCTTTCTTAATATTTTTATACCAGTTCCGCAATGGCTCAGGCAAATGTAAAGAACTCCTGGCCCAGAGGGCAGCACAGTTCAGAACCATCCAGAAACGTCTTCTGACAAGGTTTAAAGACAAAACACCAGCACCGTTACAAAATTTGGACACTTTGTTGGAGGGAACTTATAGACAGGTGAAAAATTACGGGAAAAGGGAAGAGGAAATTCTGAAGAATTTCAAGCTTTATTTTTTTTATAATATTGTTTTTTTTTGTTTTTGTTTTTTTTGTTTTTTTTTTGGGGGGGGGGGTTTGTTTAGTTGTTTTATTTTGTTTTTGATGTCTTTTTTATATATACACTGCGGCTTAATTGGAAGAGCACCATTACGCAGAAAATATTCCAATTAACTGATTCTACAAGTGTCTTTCATAATAGGAACAACCTACCTATCAAGACTATAAAATGCCTATATGGTAATTGTAACAATGTTGTTGCTGTTGTTATTATTATTATTGTTGTTATTGAGACGTGTTTATTATTTTTGTCGTGGATTTCCCAGATCCTAGCCTTAGCAGACGCAGTCGATGAGAATTCAATGGCAGAGCGTCTTGCTTCCAACAATTTGAGTAGCGGGACCTACTTGCTAAACCTGCTACTCAAGTTGTGGATGGATATGGCGGAGGATGAATTCAAAGTCCTGGAGAGGACCCTAACTCCCGTCGTCAACTCGAGCGAAGAACAGGTATGGGTCATGAAGAATGAATGTGCACGTTAAGTCCAACTATCATGTTGACATCATGCTTGATGTGCTTCTCAATGCTACTTTTATTCCAACAAAAATTTTCAAACTTGAGCATGTATATGGCTCTAATGGACTACTGCTGCTTTTTTTTTTTTTAAAGGTAGAAATTGCTGCATACAATTTTTTTTTGTTTTTTTTTTGTTTTTTTGGGTAATAATCTTGACTGTTGCCAAATTAAGATTTTGAAATTAGAACTTTTGGATTAAAAAAATTGATCAAAATACGTTTTACCTACTAACGGATCTGTTTTCTTATTCAACTACCTCTCATTTGTTTTAAAGCAGTTTAAAGTAGTAATATGTATAACAAGGTGAACATTTTCTGTATTATATTGTAACAAATCTTTTCTTCACTTTTCAAATGTTTTCCAAACTAATGACAGATTTTATGTTTTTACTAAGTACAAACAGGCTTATGTATGGTTAGTAATGCTCATATGTAGGAACACTCTTACGATGATGTGCTTTGTTTCAAATTACAACAAACTCACTCATTTACAGTTGAGCTGAGTAGGTGGAGTAATTCACAAATTACCTTACCCAATTACACAACATATCAAGGCAAAAAAAAAAAGAAAAAAAAATTTCTATGTGACTTCACTCAGCATTGATCACGGCTATGTGGTCTAGTGGTATGACACTCGCTTTCGGATCGGAAGGTCCTGGGTTCGAGCCTCGCTCTGCGCATAGTTGAGTCCTTGGAGAAGGCTCTTTACTCACATTCTCTCACCGTACTCAGGTGTAAAATGAGTACCTGGCTGTTAACAGCATTGTCTCTCTCCGAAAAAATTGTAATATTGCTTAACAGGCGTCATGAACCGTCCTAATTGTTAGATGTTGCTGTTGGCCAGGGACCCCTTGTAAAGCACTTTGAGCATGTTTAGTGGTTATTGCACTATATAAAAAAGCTCAATTTTATTGAGAAAAGATACTAGGCAAACATTGATAAGCTGCCTGAATACGCCAGAGGTGCTCTGCAGCTCATTGGAAGAAAAAGATACACAAAGATATGTTTTTAAATATTGATGGAGATGCTGTACTATTGTTAATATTTATCCACAAAATATCTCTCATTTCCATTGGCTTGAAAGGGCTGGGAGGAGTCTGTAGATGCGTCCATCAGTCATCTACTTCGTACCACTATGGCCAAGTCGGCCAAGGACCAGGCCGTCAACCCTACTCCACTGACCACACCCCCCGACACCAGCAAGGTGAAGAAACACATCGCACTCTTCTGTGACCGCATTGGGAAAGGTGCCAGATTAGTGGACGGAATGCAAGGTGAGTAGAAAATGATGGGTGGGTGGGGTCAGTCACAATAGCTGAGTCGGTAGAGCACCCAGAAAAAGAGCTAGGAGAGGAGAGAGGTTAAGTAGTTTGATTTCTTTCCATGGGTGCCAGTTTTCCGGGTCATGCCGGAATTCCGGTTTCGCGATATCTCGAAGTCAAATACCTCCGGTTTCAGTGTTTTGAGTAAAATAACCTAATAGCATTGGTAAAAATTCGAAAACGTGATTCAGCACCTTTTCAGTGTATGGAGGTAGATTCGTGAAACTGGAACTCTCTTTGGTCAAGGCCTCGGCCTGTCCAATCCCGTGTTTACAGCCTTGACCTTTCAAAACATAGGCCTATGCGAATTTCTAGGCCTACATACTACTTCCTCTCTGTACCAGTCAGTCTTTGTTTTCTCTCATTCATTGATAGATCTAGATCTAGCCTTCGGCGCGCTCTTTTCAATCGTTCTAACTTGTTGTATTCACTCTAGACTCTAGACATATCGACCGGTAATCAACTTGAATTTTCATTCCAACTGGATCTAGTTTTCTTGATCTATACACTTCATCATTCGTATTATAAGTTGGTTTTAAAATCAAATTAATTTCCTCATTGTGTCAATGTTTGC
>NC_088372.1:12673027-12718027 GCF_034508935.2 Berghia stephanieae | reverse complement strand
CGTTCTACATGTTAAATGTTGCTTTTTGATAGGGACTTCTTGTAAAGCACCTTGACCACATTTAGTGGATATTGTGCTATATCATTTTTTTTTTATTTTATGTGCAATATCCACTCGTATTGCTTTATAAAGGATCCCAAGCCTGCAGCAACATTTCACATGAGATAATGCCTGTGATATAATTATAAATGTACTCTTGTAGAATTATTGTAGCTTCATAAATGATAATGTTAATAATGATGATAATGATAATAGTAGTAGTTATAATAATAATAATAATAATAATAATAATAATAATAATAATAATAATAATAATAATAATAATAATAATAATAGACTCAATTGCTCAATTTTCTGCATTTGGTTCAACCTGACATAATACAGGAATGCCAAGTGACTTATTTTTCACACCTCAGTTCACACTTCAGCAGTTTTTCCTGTCTCCAAGAAGAAGGCCACTGAAGGTCCTTATAATATCATTGAAATTGGTGCAACAAAGGCCCCATACACTTTCAAAGGAAAGGAAAGGGGAGAGTGAAGAGATAGGTTTTTGTTTGTTCATTTACAAGGTTCGTTGTAAGATGCAATGCTTCCGCTCATTTTGAGGTGTGTGGTTTTTAAAAAATATTTGGCATCCCTGATAATATCACATTGAGGGAGTGGGCCATTGTGTAGAAGGAATGATGGGAGAGAAAAAAAAATACCAAAAAAAACCTGATAAAAGTCAAATTTGCTAACTGGTTATTCAGTCGTTCAGAATTACCTACTGAGATGAGAAATAACAAGTATGAAATTCGAATCAATAGATTGTATCATACCAAGGATTTAGATTTTTTGTTGCCCTACATAAAGCAAATGCTTGTATGACATGAAATTGTCAGAGAAATTAAACTTTTATTTTTTTTTCTTTAAAAGGGAGGAAAATAATGGAGGAAATTACAGTATTTGCTGGATTCTAGCATGTTCTCGGGAGAAGTAAAAAAGCATTATGGAATCCTAGCATGCCGAAATCCGATGCTCATGGGCGGTAACAACGTATCTGTAGATAGAATTTGGTTACCCAGCTCCTATATGCTGTATTGCAGAGTGTGCTACACTTCAGCGTACTAGAATCCAGCGAGCACTGTATTGTAACTCATCTAAATGAAGATATTTAAAGAAAAGGATGGAAATCTCTCGTCTTTTGTTCATGATGAAAAAATAATGAAATCCTCAAATTACAATTCCAGAGAGGATACAACTGTTGATTACGCTATTTCTAGATTACTCACTTTTTCAGTCTCACTTACATAAATGGTGTAACCAGTGGAGAAAGAATCAAAACAACACAGGCTTCGTATTGTTGTTTTTATTGTGGTGTCTGCATAGTGAAACATTTGTCTTTCCTACGTTGCTCTTTGCTCTCAGATGTCTATATTAAATCTCTAAAAAAAAAAGGCTTTAATTTTTTACATCGATTCACAACAAATTGTATATGTATTCACAAAAAATGTGCTTTAAACCTTGATGAAATATTTTGCACTCGAATCAATGTATTGCTATTGTATTTATCATAGATAAGACGATGTGACCCATAGAGTCGATTTATTATTATGATAGAGAGACTGAATAAATGATTAGACCTAAAAATGTTAATGATGAGAAGTGTAATTCCTTAAACTGCTAATTCAAAAATATATCAAATTTTGTAATTCTCATCATATTTCACTCCATATTTTTGTATCTCGATCCCCTTGAAATAATACTAGATCGAGATAGAGGGTCACATATTTGCTTTACTTTTTAAGACATTATTTCAATGACTAGCACCATATTTAATGCCATTCAAAATACCAAAGTGAACGAAAAGGTGATTATTTTTCCTGCGAAATATAATAATATATATATATATACTCCTAATATACTCTTCAAAAAGTATTTAAGTTCTTACTCCTTTAAAAAAAATGTTTTTGAAATATCAGTTGACCTTTGTAGTAGAATTTTTATTTTAATTAGTACTGGTCAACCTTAACCCTACGATTCTCTGGCAGAAAGCAATGGAAAGGACAATCATATCTGGACAAAAGTTGGTTTGGAATGGTGGTTGGAATGAAATTGTCCCTGTCACCTCGAGGGTTAAATAGTATTCTCTATTGACAACTTGATGAATTAAAAATTTGCACTCAGTAGGATTAGATAATGCATCAAAGTCTTGGACATGAGTGCGCTTGCACCAAACTTTCCTTTTCTACAATTTTTTTATCAAGTCAAATATGCTTATATCTCTGAGTAATTCTGCAGCTTGAGCACAAAATTGTGTTTTTCATTACTTTAGACAAATCTGTAACAGGGATCCGGGGAAGGGGGAGGGACTATTATCTCCTGGGAAGTTGCATTGTTTTGTTTTTTCTCCAGGTATATCTTTTCTCCTTTGTCTGTGGCATTTTGCTCTCATCTTGATGTTATTTTGGTTTGCCTAGGTATTTACCTAGGTCCTGGGGGTGGGGCCTTTGGCCTCCCATGATGGACAGGGAGATCACTCGTTACGTTTTATATTCCCCTGCAAGTTTTTCCTTTACTAGGTTGCTTTCTGTCCTCATCTTGAAATGAGGAGCCTTTAACTGAGAGTTGAGAGGAAATCAGTCAAATGCATAGTACTTATTTTTGGAGGTGATGCTTTTTAAAATTATAGTTTGCTTTTGTTTGTCTTGAATATAATATTTTTAAAGCATTTGAGTTGGATCCAGTGCTTGATGTTTTGCTCTTTGAATCTACTTATGCTGCACTCCTCATACTCATTGATCCATTCCTCTTTGTCTTACTCTTTCTCAAGTGCATTTAACCGTAAACTAGAAATATTTTTACCATCCAATCCTCTTCCTTTTTCGTGGCACTGAACTGACCTAAAAGTCTTACGCGCTCTCTGAATTCTTTAAATACAAACAAACATACCTAGGTCCTCTGAAACCAAAGAGTTCAAGCTCCTCCCCCTTCTCCTCCTCCTTTTCTAAAGAAGCAACATGCTGTCGATACCCATGTGCTCAATAAAACAACATGACATTGTTGTTAACACAATGAAGAGCTAGTCCAATGCATTGTTTAAATTATTGTCTTTCTTGGACAATCAATTCAGAAAAAGTGTGGAGAGGCACTTATACCAATAATGACGAGAAATAAACTGTACAGAGAATTGTCAGATGAATTCAGACAATATAAGTATCACGACGTCAGAGAGCCAAACCCTCTTTTTACAATCTGTTTTCATCTGGCACTTCATTATACACTTTATTATCATCATTATTGGAAAATTAATGTGGTTTTTTTAACTTTACTTTGAATGTTATCTTGGCCAGTCTGACAAATATGTGTCACATATTCCACCTATTTTTTTTTTAAAGCACAGTATGTGCAATGTTAACCAAATAGCACATACTGTGTTGTTTAAAGAAACGGCAGTATTTATCATTTCTGTGGTTATTCTAAAAATAGATTTAGGGTGCTTATAAAATTATATGTCGTTTATTCAATAAAATGCATTCCTTCATTGGCACCGAAGGCTCTCATTTAAAGTAAGGATGCAATTTTTTTTCTTTGACTAACTTTTTAGTTTAAGGGGGTTTTTTTATATAACCAAACTGAAGATTTCTCTTAAACAATTGGACAGCCATTTAAGTAGCTTTGTCAATACTCCGGCTCAATCAATATTCTTTACTCTCTTACAACATTGAAATTCCCTTTCATCTTTATATGTTTTTATCCACGCTGTTGCCATACTTTGTTGATTTAATTTTCGACAAGAAGTAAGCTCTATATATGTATATCAGGGTGACTGGGTTATGTGTTGACACTGCAGGTCAGATGAGTCTGACTGTTGTAAGTTCTATGGTTAGAGACTTCAATGGACTGCCTGAGACAGAGACAAGCTGGGCGAGGGTGGCAGATCACACCACTCATGCTGACCAATTGGTCATGTAATGAATCTAGTGCTGGTGAGTAATGGAGTAAGATTGAGTAAGAAGAATTTTTTTCAAAAGCAAATCAAAAGCTTCAGCTAGGTTTATATTATTTCTCTTTTCTGTGGTTGGATTGAATAAGCAGGTGCGCCCCCCCCCCCCTCCCCCCTGATTATCGCCTGGTGAAAAATATTGTATATTGTATCTTGAAAGTAAAATTGAAATGAAAAGAATCGCCGCTTAGTTGGCCAGCAGTCTTGGATGGAACTTGTTTTTTAAAAATCTGATCAGTCAATTGATTCCCGTGACCTCTGTCTGTTCCCTGCCTGGTTGAAAAGGGTCATTCTTGTGTTGCTTTTTGTGGGTGTCGTGCTTGTTGGCATAAAGTAGACCAATTCAAAATATTTTGATTATTCGATCATATTTCATTTCACAAGCACTGACATGAACTTGAAACCAAGTAATACACATTTTTACTATTCTGTGTGACCAATCGCAAACTGTAATAATCTCATATTGTCATATTGTTAATTTGTAAATACTGATACGTTTAGGGAGTGTGGAATATATATACACATATTAAATTTATATTGACATGGAATTGTTCTATGTGAGTACTTCATTGTGCGTGATTTTCAATTTTGAGGAGTGGGTTTGTTTGGGTTTTTTTTCTCTAAATTTTGTTTTTGTCGTGTTGATTTTTATTTTGCTGCATAAATTTAATATTATAAATTATGGCATTTTACCTTTGTTTAAAAAAACATTTGATGTTATCCATATTTAAATTATATCATATCATATTTATTATTTTAGTTATGTGCACAAGTTTTTTTTTTGTGTGTGTGTGTGTGTGTGTGCAGACATTACAAATTATGTTTTCGTTTTTCAATCCACTAAGAGCTGGACTCTTAGCTGGAGACAAAAGTAATATTAAGAGGGAATAATGTCAGCGGCTTTTGGTGCAGTCATCTAATTTCACAAACAATTGATTAACATCCTTAAAGACACTATTAATTAGCAAGACAACATGGAAACATGTGTATAACAGAACAAGTATAAAGTCAGCAATGCCTAAAGTAAAAATAACAAATGATTTAAAGCTGACTTCAATGTATCACATGTGTTGGAAAGGGTTAACCTATATCCTTTATTTGTGAAATCAGACAATTTTACCAACGGTCATACATGCACACAACTTGTCTATTGAAATGATTGATGACAAATTCGCATCGTCATGATCTTTCATTTATCAAGACTTATCCACCAATCAAACTCACATCTATTTCCGTCCAGCGAAATTTCTATTTCTAGTGATCAAAATTTATCGTGTCGTTATTTCATTATTTTCATTTTATTTACTTTGTGGATGTTGTAATCATCATCATTATTATTATCATCATCATCATGAATATCAGTCATTGAGTGATATAAATTTTTGTTGTAAAGAAATACACTTCCGAACACACAGGTTTCCTTGAACTCATTCAAATGTCCCAAATTTTTTCCTCATTATTCTTCGTTATCATTCCATTCCTTCCTCAAACAACACGGTTTCCTTGAACTAATTTCGCTCAGTCAACGTTTTTTTAAAAATGATTAAAGGGTTTCTTTTTAACTGGCACCCTGTGATTTCGACCGCTGATGACAATGACAGTTACTAATGTGTGTATCTATCTACACTGCATGTGTGTATGCTGTATAACACACACAGCCACTCCATTGCCGTTTCGCATAAAAGACACCTGTCTGATGTTTCTTATCCCTTCGCCATTAAACTCTCTGCTTATTCTTATCACTTGGCCATTAGTGCTCACGATTGGCTATGGCAGTAAATGAATGTTGTGATACACTCCGGCACACCAACACACACACACACAAACCCTAGTAACATTCCAATAAAGTAAGTTCCCATTATTCATCCTCATGTGGAAATTTGTCTTAGGGTTTATTCAAAGGGAAGACTGGAATATCACAGGTGTCAGCCACAGCACGGTGCCGCAAATTGAGCTAGCTACATGACTACATGTCACAATGGACATTCGAACTAGGTGTCTTTCGGTTACAAAGCAAAGACCATAATGCTGAGCCACACACACACACACACACACCCGTAATGGCAATGTACAGTTTCCTATAACATGTTTGTATGTCCTGAGGAGTTCGAGGAAACTGCTGGAGTGTAGTGAGAATGTAATATGTGTGTGCGTGAGAAAGAGACATGTTAAATATTATTAGACTACTGATTAAGTACGTCAATTTTGACAGCAGGAGTCTATTATTATTAGGCCTGTATCTGTTTAAAAACAGTGGGTAGTCTCAACATAAGTAAGGATATATTAGCTCCCAGAAACAAACAAAAATGCCTCTCAAGTTTGTGACTGTTGCCATTCACTTCATGGGCTCTAATTATTCTTATTCTTTTGTCATTTAAAATTTTGTTCTTATTATTTGTTGGTCATATTTTTTTTTTCCAAGGAGAAGGGGTTGGGGGGGGGGGTAGCACACCTAAGCAATGTGTCATTGGAAAAGACATTTAATACAGCTCTTGGAAATGATAGTGTTAATCCACTGGAAATAATGAGCTAGATAGAGAAAAAGTTATGTCGTTATTAACTACCGAATGAAGTGTATGTGAATGTGTCTATGGGTTGTGATGTCGAAGATGGTTGTGATCTTAAAATACAAGTTACACATGTTTATCATGATAAAGAATTGATGTACGTATTGCTTTGTTGTTAAATGAAAGTCTGTTCATAAACTAATGAAAGGGACTTCGGGTTCTAAAACAATAAAACCTCAAACATAAAATGAACAAAAATAGTGTTGTTTTATTCTTTAACTTTAAGTATTTTTTTTTCCCATCTAAGTTTCATCCCTATAAAGCCAAATATGAATTTATGTGAATACATACTCTTTTTAAAAAAACATCGTCCTACATTTAGGGCTTTCTGTTATAATAGCATTCTTATAATAACGGTACTGCCAGGTAGGCTACTTATTCAGAGGTAATACATTTAAAGTTCCTTGCTCAAGGACACAACCTAAGGGCTTCAGTTTTTTGCAGTCATTGTCACCAATCGAAGTGGTTGAGTGGTTAGGCATTGTACTATGACCTAGAAGGCCTTGGGTTTAATCCTCATCTCAGTCACCTTCATGGGCAAGATTATTAACCCCCAATTTGCTCACTTTGGACAACATGGTTGATTCCTGTTGATGTTTTTGTTTGATGGATTTCCTTTATAGAAAGCCTGGGCGATGGTGTTTGTTTATGTGTTTTGTTTTTAAGGATTTTACGGCGCTTGTGATATATTTAGGTCATTTCAGTGCAAGTAAAATGGAAGAAAATGAGATAGTAAAAAAAATTAAATTTTCATTTGAAAGCACACAAAAAAAGGAAGAAAAAGGGGAATTGTTTGAATAGGGAACAAATGTGGATTTCAAGAGCATACTATTATTATTGTGCATAATTTTGAGATCACATAAAAGCCTCATCCACATACCAACACAGGATCTCACTAAGAGGAACACATAACAGAGAGATGATTTACAACTGTTTCCCTCTCAACCAAGGACTCAGACAAAGGATTGGACAACAACAAAAAACGAGTTATCTCATTCCAAGACAAAGCGAGATAAAGCAAGTTGGAAAACAGATATAGGGGTATAGAAGACACAGTAAGTGACCTCTCTGCCCTCTATGGGAGCTAAGGAACCCAACCTAATAGTAATAATGGATGGTGTCTCATGATGCCCCGCAGAAGGGCATAATTGTTTGTTTTTTTGTCTCTCATCCCGTCACTGACCACAATAAAGTCAGTTTATTTTGTTTTAAAGCAAAAAAAAACCATTATACAACTCACCAATCCCTCACACACAAAAAAAAAACCTATGGGAACCACCAAATCAAGGAAGCTCTCCAAAGCGTTAACTTTAAGGCCAAAAGAGACAAGAGTTTGCCTGGCTTCTGTGCAGTTGAACAGATATATGTTGACATTAATTTACTTGCTACCTTTTAGATGGGATGCAGGTGTATCACAAAATATTTCCCACCAGATCTAACTGGCTCAATCTACCAATAACTGCGGGATGAATTGAGGGGTCATTGTTTTTGTTTGTTTGTAAGGGTTTTACGGCACTTGCAACACATTAAGGTCCAATCAGCGCCAGTAAAAAGGAAGAAAATGGGATAGTAAAAAGTTCTAGAATTACAATAAAGCATCCAAGAAAAGGTAAGACAAAGGGGAATTGGTTCAAATAGGGAACAGATGTAGATTCCAAAAGCACTCTATCAAAGTATTTAGTTTGAAATCACCTAAAAGTCTCATCCAGACACAAGCACAGGTCCCCGCTAAGAGGAACACACTCAAATGTTTTACAAATCATATATAATATAAAGAAAGCATAATACAGTGCATAACAGAGAGATGATTTACAATGAAAAAAATATCATCTCCCAAAACTAACTATACATTCGACTGTTTCCCTCTCAGCCAGGGCATCTGGCCAGGACCAGGACAAAACCAAGTAATCTCATTCCAAGACAAAGACAGAAAGCATGTTGGAAAACAGATATAAGGGGATAGAAGACACAGTATGTACCACCCTGCCCACTATGGGAAGTCAGGAACCTCACCCAGAATTGATGGGTCAGGTCTGAACTCAAATTTGATAAAAAATGTGACCTTATCGTTGTGTGGCGATTGCTCTATCAAATGACCTGTCTCGCCAATAAAACAAGGCAACCGCAAAAAAGCTGTAGGAACATTTAAACTTTATTTTTATTTACATATTAAAAAAAAAAAAACACTTTCTCACACTTCAGTGTCTCGAAGTATAGAAAGTACACTGAAATAGAGGAGCACAGATGTCACACAAAGCTAATCACAAGCACTCATAATCACATATCTATAAATACACTAACACACCCACACACATTTATAATAACTGTACACACACACACACATATTACCTTATCAATTAAGTCAATCTTTTAAATCAAATGTCACTCCTTCCTCGGTTCAAATACATTCATACAAAAACACAACCTCTCAACTTTCACAAATATGATTGCATCGATAGGGCACACTTCCATCATTAATCTCACACCTACACAAAATTCACATCCAAACATTGTGAAAACCAAAACAGGTGTGGCTTTCTTCTATCTTACTCTTACCTCCAAGAATAATTATTATTTCAAAATGAATTCGATAAACGTACATTGGACTTAAATCAAAGTGAATAAAATATTTTTCCATTTTTACAAAGTTTATTTAGCCTATTGTTACATCTGCAATCAAAACCAGATTTCTATTTAGAAAAATTACGACGTGAAAGAAATTATTTCTGAAAAGTCACTTTTCACCATCACATTTACTGACTAGATACCCAGGACTTTTCTGTCCTCGTCTATCTGGATTTAATGTGATGTAATTAAGTTTTAACTTATTTCTTATTTGTCAAAGGCTAAAGCAGTGTTTCGAGCACAAACAGTGTTCTAGTGTTTTTTTTTTAAGCTGTTATAATTATTTTTGAACATCAATTTTTGCTGAGTCTCAAAATAATTTTCAGTCTAGCTAAGAGTTATGGGGGAAACATTTTGAAATATAACATTACAAGTACCCTCGTCTGCACTGCCCCAATTTTGGGTACTTAGAAAATTGTGCCGGGTAACTAATAATTTTATTTTGAACCTAATAGAGTCTGTGCCTGTCGTTTGGCGGTGAAGTGGGTAAAGTTGTGATAAAGCAATGTTTCACCGTACTATTTTTTTACTGATTTAGTTTTCCATGAATGTCACATAGTCAGTTAGTACCGATAAGTATTCATTGTTTACTTGTACTACAGTCTCTGGCTCTGAAATGAAATGAAAATAATACGTAATAATAATAATAATAATAATAATAATAATAATAATAATAATAATAATAATAATAATATTTAGAAAAAGATCATTGACTTTGTTAACAGATAAATTAAATTAAATTTTTCCAAATAAGCTCAGATGCAGATTAGATATATCTAAAAATTCTTTACCTAAAAGGCAATTAATATACGGAACAATCTTACAGAACATGTGGTTAATTCAAAATCTGTCAATAATTTTAAGAACAAACTTGACCACTTCAATAACCACACAGCATTGCATGACGTGAATTACAAATTTTCACTCACATCCAGGAGTAGAAACATGTCATGCATTCCCAAGGGATTATACACCTTTTTTATTTATTTTATTTTAACACGAACAAAGTGGCTCATGAGAGCCTGTGTTCCAATTCAGCATGACTAATGACTATTTAACTAAAAAGACACAAATTATTTTAAATACACGGGTATAAACAAAACCTAAAACTTAATTGCCATTTCTGAGGGGTTTTGCATTATAACGATACCAAGAACTTTGCTTAAAATGTCAAAAAAATAATTTAAGCTCAACTGGGAGATTTGAATAAAATATCTCTTGAAATTGGATACTATTATATTTTATTAGTGGAAAGCATTTAATCCACTCACTTGGGCACATTTAGATTCAAGTTTTATAAGATCTTACCTATTTTCTTTGGCATGATGAATTTCGTCTGCATATCAGTTTCCCAACCATCTTTTTCAGCAGCTGCGAAATTTCAAATGAAAATTTTAACTCAAAATTCATGGATTCAATTTTAATTTCTTTTTCTTTTTTTTTTTTTGGATTAAAAAAAAAAGTCATCAAAATTTTTTTTAATTAAAAAGATGGTTTTAGAAATGAAATTAAACTGGGAGCAATTTAAATAGAACCCATCATGTAGATGTTGTGGGTTTTATACATGAATTCCTTTCAAATGGTGTTATTGCTCATTATTAGTTATTGTAACGACAGATCCGATCATTCTCAGAATAAGAGTTGTATCTGCGATGTGCCTCAAGTCTCAAGGAAGCCCAAGACACATTGCTGTCACTGTCCTCTTGATAAAAATGGTAAGATATCTTATCACATCAAATATGAGAGAGTGAGGCTCATGAGCAGAGGTACAGTCTTGGCCCCACAGCACCAGCTAAACAGGTTCCAGAGGTTCAGGCCCATAAAACGACATGTAACTGGAATGCTTTTAAAAGAGACATTTTGTACACATTTTCCTTGTCATTTTGGAGATTCAGAGGTTTCTTGATGTAAAGGAGCTTTGTTAACGAGCATGTACTCATTTTACACCTGAGTTAGAGAATGTGGTTAAAGAACCTTTTCCAAGGACTCAACTATGCAATGGAAAGAGTCGGTCTTTATCCCCATACCTTCCAGTCCGTAGACGAAAGTTATACCACTAGACAACAGGGCAACATATTTATAACTTAAAAGTCTCTTTTTTCACGCTGACATAACACCTATACATATATCTCACCCTGTACAGCTTTGTCCAATGGCATTCCCACAAACACAGCATAGTCGTCTGCACTGATAGAAGAATACGCCAACTGTACAAGCTTTGATCCACGCTCCCTGATAGAATCTGATGGATGACAAGATTTTTATTCTAATTATGTGACACCAAAAAAAAAAAAAAAAAAATTTGGGATAAAGAAGTGAAGACTAAAAAAAAAATAATTTTCAATTAAAAGTACAAATCAAATCTTTTTTATCTTATTTTTTTTTCTAACTACAATAATCCATTTTTAAGAATATGTATATGTGTGTATTTGAAAGTGAAAGTGTGTGTTTGCCTCAAGAGAGAAAGAGGGGGTGGGGGAGAGAGAGAAAGATGGACAGACACAGAGAGAGAAAAAGAGACAGATATGTAGACAGACTTAGATAGAGTGGCAAAATGCAATGAATGTAATGTATAAAATGACTAGTTTCATCTCCCTTACCCACAACAGCTGTCATGATATTTTTGACATCATCCGACCATTCTTTTTGAGCTGTCTCGTAGATGCCCGGGAAATCCCTGTTCCACATCTTCTGTCCCACTGCCCAAATGTTTGTCAACTCTTGTGATCCCTGGCATGGGATAAGACAAAATCAAACTCAAACTTATGTTATAAATCCAAATTAGTGAATGGAGAGCTAAGCCTAACCTGGTAGAAACTGCCTTATGATTGGCTAGTATCCTACCCAAAGGGCAGCAAACAATTTAAAACTGTCCCTTTGATGCTACAGAAACCGGGATAAACTCAGGCCTCATGGTTCAGGACAAGTACTAAAACAGTGATAAACAGATAAATAAAGGCATTAATAAGGCAATAATAATAATAATAATAATAATACATTGGAATACATATTGATTCTGATTCCCTCTTGCTTTGTCAGTACTGACACTGTCTGTAGCACCAGAGCTGACAGATTGCCAGAGTTTCTTTTAGTCAAATTCGACTTTAAACAAGAGCCACCAAAGTCATAATATCAATGAAGTACCCTCAGTCAAAAAAGTGTGAAATTAGAAAATCCCCTATCATAATTAGATCTGATGTAAATGAATCCATCAATCATTTTTTTTAAATAATAATCATTAAAGGTTACATAGGTCAACAGACCTTTAAATACCCTTTTAATGTATTTAAATCTATTTCCAGCTTATGCTCATGAACATCAACTCTGAGCAGGGGTTTTAGGTTTGTTTGGGTTTTTTTTTTTTTTGTTTTTTTGTTTCATCGTTGTTGCTTTTTTTAATTTTTCAAACCACCACAAATAAATTACTGACCTGCTTTACAGCTGGAGGAATTCTTTTCCATAAAAATTTAGCATTGCACCTGAAAAAAGGACAAAATTATATTTTTGTTCAAATCTTGGGGGGGTTTTTATCATCATCATCATCATAATAACTACTACGACTACTACTACTACTACTACTACTACTACTACTACTACTACTACTACTACTACTAATAATAATAATAATAATAATAATAACAATTATGATGATGATGATGATGATGATGATGATGATAATAATAATTATAACAACAACAACAATACTTATTATTTATTCATTACTGAAAGAAAAAAAGCCTTACAAACTTACATATCATTTTCCAACAAGTAAAGACATAAAAGCTGACTGTATACTTGAGCTGAGCAAGGTGAAGAGCCACTCTGGAGAATAAAATAAAGACAAGATCGTCACTTCACAGTAAGCAGCCGAATAAAATATTTTTTTTCAAAAATGATCTTATCTGGACCTTAACCCTCTCCTTACCAACTATAGGAAAATCGTCACATCCGTTATGATACAATTAACAATTTTCTTATTCAAATTTCACTTGTATATCATGAAATTTAAAGAAAATGAACAGTGTGTTGTAGAGCATGTTTTGCTAAAGAAATTATGTATCGCAAAAACTTACTGCTAATGTGTTTGAGTGATAACAAATCTATTTCTGTGTTAGTTGGGTGTGAAGTTTTGGGGAAAATCCTGAAAATGGCTGGTAAGGAGAGGGTTAAACAAACCATATCAATTACATCAATCAATTAAACAGTGACAATAGTTATACTTGTGCTTTTAGTATATATAAAAAATATCCGATATCCCCTTAATGTGTTCAAAGCACTTTACAAACGATGCCAGACCAACAACAACGTATAACATATAGGACGAGACATAATGAAAGGCTTCTACTTGTCGAGTGCTATTACTATTACACTTGTTTCCAACAAAAATAAATTTGTAACAGGCCAGGTACTTATTTTCACTTGAGTGCAAAGACAGAATGTGAGTAAAGACACTTTTCCAAGGACTCAACTTTGCACTGCTCAGAACAGTGCTCAAACTCAAACCAGGAACCGACACTGTCATATCATAAGACTGCAAAGCCGCAGACAATGGATATTACTTCCAAGTTCTGATCTAAGAGCAGCACATAGTAAAGTCCTTGGGAAAAGGCTCTTTACCTTACTCAAATTCTCTCGCTCTCACCATTACGGTAGAGATGATTACGATAAGGATTATGATGATGATGTGATGTAAATGGTGGTGATAGTGATAGTTGGTGTAGTTTTGATAACAATGTATGTAAATGGTTGTGATAGTGACAGTGTAGTTTTGATGATAACAATGTGGAGGTAGCTGTGGTAGTGGTAGTAATGAGTTTGATGACGATGTGGTGGTAGTTGTAGTAGTAGTCGGTGTTTATTGATGAGAACTTCAATTATTATTTGCAGGAGTTGAGTACTGACTGAGTGTAGTGTGCTGAGACTGAATGAGTATGAGTATGAGCAATGGAGGAGAGTGAGACTGGCGTGAGAGAGAAAAAAAAGGGGGGGGGGGGGTCTGAAACCCTTATAAAATATATATTTATCTAACTGTATATAAAATACTAAACAGGGAAGGGACTGTTCATGAAAGTAATCTAAAAGAGATAATGATAATGTATGTGGTGAGAATGAATGAATGTGAATGAGCAGTCATCATCAATCAATCAATCATCAAGCCCAAGCCGGAGCGCCGGAGAGGTGGGGAAATGTTCATAAACTGTTCCCACACTGCCATTGCAACATTTAGACTAATTCAGGTTTAAAGTCACAACTCTGCTTGTCTAAACTATGAAAACATTTTCTTACATTCAACTCCTGATTTTCTAAGTCCTTTCTAAACTTTGTAAAGTCAACATTGGCTGCCATTCTCGAATTAATTTTCCAGTTTTCTTCTTGGAAAACACCGGAACTGAAAAAAGTTAGCTCTTCAGCTTCAATCGTGAAGAAATGATTCATTGAAAGTTAAATTTAGATTCGGGAAAATCCGCTGTGACCGGAAGACGGCAATCTGAGTGCTTAGATACGGAAGTAGCTTCCTACATCAACAACATTGTCTGCTGTATCTTTTAAATTTTTTTATTTTTTTTGGAAAATTGAAATATTTCAACAATAAAAATGCCAGAATCAGCTGCTGAAAGGACGCACCCGTCGACAACTATTGGTCCGATTTCTCCGTCTAATTATGAGGACATGGAAATGCCAACTGAGTTGTTTAAAGGTCGTGATATAAAAAGATCAGGTATGTTGGCTTAGACTTAGACTTGGTTAACATGCTGAACGAACCGTCAAAGCACATTTTAAAACGTATGATCAGTACGAAGACGTTTTTATGCTTGATATCACTTTAATTTCAATAAAAATTAAGCTGGTTTTGTGTAAGGAAAAGAAGAATCAATATGTAGACGAAATTGCATTGAAAAAATGAGAGAACTTCGCGCCACTCAGGAAAGACCCGTGATTACACATCATATGTTAGATACAAGAATATACATATGCAATATTAAATGCATTCATAGATATATGATTCATAAGTATTCAATTGATTCATACTTGAACTAACCGGGAGTCGTAAATACTCACTATTTTCACTAATTCAATGTGTAATCTTTTTTATTCTACTTATGCTTTGAAAGACATATCTATTAGTAAATGTTTCAAATTATACTTTTAAAATATAAGCTAGAATTAATGTGAAAGGAATTAATCAAACGCAAAGGTTAAAAAAAATAGAGCCTAAAATATGGATTACTTTGCTTGTTCTGAGATGTTTGTGACTTAGCAGAATATCTGAAGGAAAAATAACCAAAATTTCCCAAAATTGTTCAGCTGCCATAAAGAAAGTTTAATACTTATAATATTTCGGCTACTTTTAATTTTTTATTTGGCTCCTTTTGCGTGATACAGATAATAATTCTAAAGCTACAGCAAAACTTTCAAAGATTGCTGTATCCCGACTACATATTTAAATCAATAAAATTATTGAAAACAAGCTGTTTTTCTGGTCTAATATAGATTTTTTTTAAAAATTTCCTATGGATAAATATCACTTTATCTCCAAAGTGAATACGTCAGTATTTTTACTATTAGTCATTGGAGTGATGCCAAAAAAATAATAATGTTGCGCTTCATTTTTTAAAAAAACATTATTTTTACAAATTGTCAATTGTCATTTCTCTTTTCTGTAAAATAAAATCTTTCAGATACACCAGAAACCCTTCTCACAGACTTTTCAAATAGGCCTGACATAACAATGCTCTGTGACCAATGTGGTGTTTACATCGATGTCAGAAACTTACCATATCACCGCTCTTTTCATGAAGCCTTGACTACAATGAAGTATCAATTACCTCACAGACCTACTGATGTAGTCTCTTTGTTACACAGAAGAAATCTGATATTGCATAGACTTAAAGTTGAAGCAACGCCTGAGAAACCCCTAAATATACGCGAAATAAATAAAGTTGATGAAGCATATGAGCTTTTAAAAAGTGATCTCGAGGATGTTTACGAAGAGATCAAACAAATTGAAGAAAAAGTCAATGTGGATGTGAAAGGCGTGGCGTTAAATTGCAGTCCAGCTTGTGCTCATGCAGTTGGCATGTGTGTTAGTGATAATGGACGATATAAAAGCTACATGGAAGATACAAAAGTTTACCAGGACTATTTTGGTGAAGACAGAAATAAATGTTATCTTGCGATTTTCGACGGATACCATGGAATCTCATCTGCGGAGAGGTGTGCCTATGAAATGCATCACCTTCTGTTGAATGAAATGGCCAAGTTTGATTCAAAAACAAAATCTACAACTGCGAGGAACTTTGCTGAATCTGCTTCTGCGAGAATGGACTATGAGCTTTTGAGGCCTGAAACAAGGGATAGTTTCCGAACAAATATTCATCAGGACAGCACAGAACTTGTTCAGGTAAGATGCTTTGAATGTGACCCTAGCAGTCTATTATTTTGTCTCGTTAGAGCATAATAAATGTCATTGATAATTGAACTCTGATCCCAGTGATGTGCCGTTTACATACATTACCCTGCTCGACGAAGATGTGAATGAATAACTGGCTGTTGGCAGTGGAATTGGCCATGTGCTATAACGATATTCATATTTATTTCATATATTAATGTATGTAATAAAATTCTGTAAAGATGTTTATGATGCAGTGTCAGGCATAGAAGAAAGGAAGAAAAAATAAAGAAAAGAAAAAATTATTTGAGAATATCTTAAGAGAAGAGTGAAGATAGCCTAGAGATATCTGCCTGAAACCTAGAACAGTAAATCATTAAGACTGATATAAAACTCAATGATATCAATAAATTTTACAATGATTGCCAGGATTATTATTCATGGCACAAACCCTTGTCAACACAGCCAACAAATTATACAAGACAAGAAAAAAAAAAAAAAAGAAAAGAAAAAGAAAAAATAATTGCATAGTTTATTTGCTTACACAACTCTTTAATTTTGATTTTGTAAAAATATATTTACTATTTGATGAGCTGATTGTGCTTGCGATTTGTATTTCATTCTTACCCCCTGCTTCCTTTTGGAGCAGAACTCAGTCAACCAAGTATAAATGAAAAGGCTATAAAGAGACTCAATGAGGAATGTATAATAATAAACCATGAATCACATCAAAACAAACCTAGTTTGAGCTACTTACGGCATTTAGTACCAAGGACCGTTTAATAAGATTTGATGGGTTTGTTTTGTTTGTTTTTTTTGTTTGTTTTGGGGTTTTTTTTTTTCGGGGGGGGGGGGGGAGGTTTGGGTAAAAGCACCTTACTTCAACTCATTCTCCTGACCGAGGTGTTCGTAAAAGAGACATGAGAGATGACTTTGCAGTAAGGGCCCTCTGTCCAGTTCTGTGCTAATCTTTCCTTATTAGTGTTGGGCTGTCCATCCCTGTCCATTCCTTTACATTATCCATCCAACACTTTTTTTGCCATCCTCTCCTTCTGCCTCCCTCCAAGGTCCCTTACATAATGGTTTTTGTCGATGTCTCATGGTGAAAAACATGACCAAACCAAGACAGTTTTCTCCTTTTGACTACAGACAGGAGGCATCCTTGCGGTCCTATTATAGAGACAACTCTTCTGTAAACCTCTTCATTTGACGTATGGTCTGTACAGATGATGTCCCAAATTCGCCTATAGCATTTGTTTTCAAAGACCACCCGTATCTTATTAAAAGAATAACTATTACTTACATCCATTTCATGCGACAGAAACTGAAATGAACTTGGTCTTTGTAAGTCCTATGGCTTAGAAGCATTGTTTTGACATTATGATTAAAAAGTATTTGTAAATAAAAATGCAAATCTTTAAAAAAAAAAAAAAAAAAAAAAAAAAAAAAAAAAACAACATTGCTTGATCATTTCAATTCTTTAGTCATTGATTTATAATATAGATATCAAGCAAGGAACTTTATTAAGTTGTTTGTTGTTGTTTTTTAAATTAATTTAGGCATTATGTATAATGTATGACTATTTTATATATGTTCAGGGAATCTTGGACATGTGTTATGAAAAATATGATTCGATGATGAAAGACATAAAGGAAGAAAATAATGAAGAGAGCAAAAAAGTTCGGAGGAGATCAAAAAATCCTATTTGTGACAAAATGCAAAAGGTGAGACTTGTTTAGCAACCAACAATTTACTTGAAATGTTTTTTTCTTTAATAATTAGTTTTCTTACGACGAGTCTATACTTTGTTTTAAAGTGAGAAAAAGCTGACAAATTTTGTTTTGTTTGTTTGTTTGTTTTTTTTATTTTGTTTTTATTTTTGTCATGTGTCTGCTAATAGTGATAATTGTAATGATGACGGTAGTGTGGTTGTGGCGGTGTGATTATGACGATGATAATACGACGACTACTATTGCTATCAATGCTACTATTAACTACTACTACTACTACTACTACTACTACTACTACTACTACTACTACTACTACTACTACTACTACTACTACTACTACTAATACTACTACTACTACTACTACTACTACTACTACTACTACTACTACTACTACTGCTGCTGCTGCTGCTACTACCACTACTACTACAACGTACTACTACTACCCCCACCACCGCCGCCACAAAAGATTATTTGTTTTAGAATATTTTCATTTCCATTTACAATGACCAAAATTATATTTTCACAACCCAGGCTTTCAAGAAAACCTATTACCTAATGGACATTCTCTTGTCATATGGGAAAGATGAGACATCTAAAGTTAGATGGAGTGGGACATCTGCTCTAAATATGATCATCCAAAACACAAAAATATCAGACAACCAAAAAAAAGACAACAAACTTGCTGCACTCGAGGAAGAGGGGCATTCGCAATCTGGCTCAGAGGGACCAAAGAATTCAGCTAGAGGCAAAGAGCCAGACCCACCTGAAGAATTAGGTTTGATCCATGTGGCAAATGCAGGTACGGATATTTATTCTAATTTGAGAGGTGTTTAGCATGATGAGATCCTGATAGCTCAGTTGGTAGAGTACTTGTTTCATAGAGAAAGAGATCACCATTAAAAAAAGGGTGGAGTTGAGGTTTTTGTAATGACTTTGCAGTCTGCCCAGCAGTGATTCTGTCGCTGGGTCTGTAAGATTTGGTTTAAAGTATATTATGACAAACGTCCTGTCTTAAGGATAGCAAAATGTTCCACTATCCATTTAACGCCAAAGAAACTGTGATAAACTTTGACCCAATTGACCTTATTACTCTGAGGGACTCCTTTTTTTTATTTTAAACAGCTTAATCCTATGGTCAACTTGATATGATGATATGATATGATATAAGTCCAGATTTATGTAGGCTTTTACAGCCTTTTATCTGCTCTTGTGCATTCGTGAACGTATATAATTCAAGTCTCTCAAAACTGGGCATGCCACATAGTGGAAGGAGGTGTCTGAATTTAACTTTACAAACAGTATTTTTCTGTTTCACAATGAGCATCAAGACGGCAACTTTGTATAAAATTTCAACTTAAAACAAATGACAAGATTTTTCTGCAGTGCTGAGTTGATTTGTTCGTATATTATTTTTTTTTAATTATTTTTCTTTTTAATGTAAAAGTGGAAATAACCTGCGGTAGACATGAGGTCAGAAAATTGGTTTTCTACATGGTATTGAGCTAGTTGCAGAACTTTCTACAGCAACTTATACTTATACTGTATGGAATGGCAATTCAGCTGCTTATGGCCTGCAAGGAGAATACATAAAGCATTGTAAAGTAGATTGAACACAATGAAATTGTGGAAATGCGCTATATGAGTTTGCATATTCATTCATATCTTACTTAAGGCTTTATAAACATGACTTAGTTTATTTCAACTCTTTATTTTTCTCATTATTATCATTCTATAACTACATACTTAACTAATTTCATCAAGAAAGCAGATATTGCTATCATGCACTAAGATAATGCTTATGAAGAGGCAAAGACTGACACTGCTTGTTGTGACCAGGGTGGCACAACACAAACAGAAATAGCAGATGCTCACCAAGCAGTTATACTCTGGTATTATAGTAATAGCTAGGAAGCTCAAATAAGGAACAGCAACACAATGTTTTCTACAGCATACTCAGGACTGAAGTAACTAAACTAAAACTGCCCATACTCATCACATCAAGTTCCTATAGAGAGATACAAGGGACATAATAAACACATTCAAATGTATACAGTAAAACATGGATTGTCTCTCTTACATTCATGACACAGCTTTGCCAGAGGATAAGGTAATTTCTTTATTCAAAGAAGTGTTTTCTCCTGATTTTCAGGTAGCTCCAGGGCTATTCTCGTCCGAGACAACAAAGTTTACCGCCTCAGTAAGGACCATACTCCAAAAGATCCAAAGGAACAAAACAGAGTTTTAAACGCAGGTGAAATAGATAATAATGACAGAATGACTTTGTATTCAGTACAGTGCCACCTCTGGATAACATTATCGCCCGGGACCAGAAAATTGTCTTTTTCCAGGGAAGTTGTTATTCCGGGGTTTTCAAGATGGCAGAAAAAAGGGGGCGTGGTGAGACCCGTAAATATAATGATGTGATGCGCAGACTAGTGCCTGTTATAAGGCATGTCCAAACCATGTTAGAATGTGCATTCTATTTTGTTGTCTAAGTGGTTACCAGTTACACTCTCACTCTCCACTATCCAGAGGTTGCACTGTACATTTTGTTATGATTTGAAACTAAATTTGATCTAATGCTATTTTGGAATATGTGATCAATTGTTTCTAAACTGTATTATGTGGAAGTGAATCTGATTCTTACCATTTCAGTTTATGCTTAACTTATAGAATTTGAGTTCAAATTAATGCCTTCATCGAGGAAAAACGAGTTTTTGTTCTAAAACTTGAAACAACTTTAATGTCCTAATACTCATCATTTTAACCTTCTAGTCAGTTTTATTTATCTAATACTCTCATTCTGACATATTACTGGATTATAATGAAGTGGGTCACATATTTTGTTTTCATGTAAGGGTTATTGTTTTGTTTTTTGTTCTTTGTTTGTTTTGATTTTTGTTGGATCAAAAACAAAACAAAAATAGCCTTTCTTCTGTTTTGCTTTCCTTTTTTTTCATGAAATATTTTATATCGAAGTTTCTTGCAAATGAATCTTATCTCTGAACTAAATTTGCCAATCCCACTGAAATAGGATTTTATTTCTTGGATATTTTCTGAATTGTCATATGTTCATAAACTATCTGCTATATCCTACCAGGAGGGAATCTAAGTAACAGCGAGAAAGACTGTCGTGTGAATGGCGTCTTGTCAGTGACTCGGGGACTAGGTAACCACGGAGACAAAAAGTTGAAGGATTGCATCATTGTCGACCCCCATGCCACCTCTGTGCCCATAGATCAGTATGCCCAGTTTGTAGTTCTTGCCTCTAAGGGAGTGTGGGAAGTCTTTTCTGACGATGAAGTCGCTGCATTAATGATCAAGGTTAGTTACATTCATTCATTTTTCTTGTTTTTGTTTTTGTTTTTTGGGATTTGTTTCTTTAGAGGAGGGGGCATTTTTTTTTTACTGTTGTCTGCCAAGTACTCACTTTACACCTAGATATATTGAGAATATGTGAGTAAAGTCCCCTTGACAAATATCACACTCAGTTTTGCAACAGCACAGCTGGACTCCAACTACAGATGAGAAGCTAAGGTCATTCCACAAGACCACAAAGCCACACGTTTTCATGGGTTGTTTCTTAGAGAAGATAATACCATAAAACTTATTTGCTCACTCCTAGAGTTAAAGACCACTGGTATCTTGCAGGTTTACCCAGGAAGACAGGGTGGTGGAACGTATTTTCAAGTTATATATCTATAATATCATCATCATCACTTTCTTTTTCACTCTGGGTCAGGGTATAGGCCACAGACAAACAGTTTCCATCCTTCTCTATCCTGAGCTAACTTTTTAATCTCATTCCAGGTCTTACCACTTCTCTGTATATCAGCTTCTTTAATTCTTCTCCATGTTCCTCGTGGCCTTCCCCTTGATCTTCTGCCCTGAGGGTTCCAGTCCAATACTTTCTTTGTTATAGTGGAGTCATTCTTTCTAAGCATGTGTCCAATCCATATCTATAATATGACAGTGGATATTGCATCACAGTGCTGTTTGTCCATAGCCTTCATTAATTTAAACCCTGATACTGACCAGAAAAACATCATAATACACATAGCAACAATTACCAAAAGAAAGTGAAAATTGTGTTTTACAATTAACAACTCATTTTTTCCACTTAGTTTTGGTGATCATCGCCATGTATTGTGGTGTGGAAGCTTCTTGTGTGGCTATGTAGTCTTATGGTATGACACTCGCTTTCGGATCGGAAGATCCTGGGTTCGAGCCTTGCTCAGCGCATAGTTGAGTCCTTGGAAAAGGCGCTTTACTCACATTCTCTCATTGTACACAGGTGTAAATTGAGTACCTGGCCGTTAACAGTGTTGTCTCTGTCCGAAAAAAATTATAATATCGCCTTACAGACGTCATGTCATGTCTTGTCCTAAATGTTGAATGTTGCTGTTGGACAGGGAGCCCTTGTAAAGCGCTTTGAGCATGTTTAATGGATATTGCTCTATATAAAAGCTCCAAAAAAACTTCTTCAAGTTGTGAATTAACAAAACCATGGATAGATGCTGCCATGTCTGGCACAGCCCTGAATCTTTTTATCGCTTATCATCATCTTAAAGTAGTCCTTCAGAGCCATAAGACCCTTTGAGACAATGTTTTTGTAGCAATAAAAGGAGAGTAGTGATTGGTTGCTACCCCTTGGATCGGACTCTGATCTATAGCAAAGTACTTTCTGCCAGATCTAAAAGACCCAGTTACCCAATTATTGCTGGGTCGAAAGGAGATAAGAAAAACCAGTGACTGTATCTGGGATAAATACAATCAAGTACATTTATATATTAGGTGAGTGCTCAACCACTGAGCTATCAGGACCCATCATCATCATCATTATCATCATCATCATTATCATCATCATCATTATCATCATCATCATCATCATTATCATCATCATCATCATCACCATCATAATTTATTGACCTTCTTTGACTTAACCCCCTTGGCTCATTGTGGAACATAGGGCCTCCATGAGCGTCCACCATCTGCTTCTGACTATGGCTTTTCCCCTGGTGGTCTTCCAGGTGAGGCCTGCCATCTACATTTTGTTCAGACAGTGATCAGCCCCCAACCTTTCAAGTCCCTTTGGTGTTAAAAAATATATATGTAAAAAATTGAGCTTTTATATAGCGCAATATCCACTAAACATGCTCAAAGCGCTCTACAAGGGGTCCCTGGCCAACAGCAACATTTAACATGTAAGACGAGACAAGATGCCTGTTAGGCGATATTACATTTTTTTTCGGACAGAGTCAACACTTTAATGGCCAGGTACTCATTTTACACCTGAGTACAGTGAGAGAATGTGAGTAAAGAGCCTTTTTCAAGGACTAAACTATGCACTGAGTGAGGCTCGAACCCAGGACCTTCTGATCCAAAAGTGAGTGTCATACCACAAGACCACATAGCCTCACATTTTGTCCAGACAGTGAGCAGCCCCCAACCTTTCGTGTGCCTTTGGGGTTCCAATCAAGGGACTGGCAGCTGATGGTGCCCTCTGTTCTTCTCAAGGTGTGACCAATGACCCATCTCATCTTTATAGTAACAAAGATTATTTTCCATTCTTCCCATCCAACTTTGATTTCATCCGCATATAGAACAAAATTTGGTGATAGATCGTTTGCTTGTTTCGGCCCCAAGATTTGGAATGAACTACCACGTGGTCTGAGGGAGTGCAAGTCTTTACCTACCTTTAAAAAGAATCTCAAGACACATTTTTACTGTATTTGTTTTTATTGACTCTATGAATCCTTGATTTGGCTATGAATTATTATTATTATTTTATTTTTTTCACTTAAAATTGATATTTATATTGTAAAGTGCCCAGAGCTTGTGTTTTACGCGAGAATGAGCGCTATATAAATGTGTATTATTATTATTATTATTATTATTATTATTATTATTATTATTATTATTATTATTATTATTATTATTATTATTATTATTATTATATAGATGCTGCCATCACAGCAAATTCCTCCCCCTATCCAAGTCAATGACTCAGTGAGAGAACTCTTTGAGGAAGACAAGGGACTGGGTGATGATGAGAATCGTTTGATGCCAGAGAAACAGACTCCACGGGAAGGAAGAGTTTCGTTCTCAGATATGGGTCAGGAGAGCAAGTCTTCATTACCGTCCAGAGGTAATTAATTAATAAGAAAGGGAAATAGGTAGCTATGTTGTGTTTGTGTGTGTGAGTGTGTATGTATGTGTGTGTGTGGGTGAGTGAGTGCGTATATGCGATTCCAGATTATTCTGCTTTCATTTTGTTTTGTTGTTGCTACTGTTGTTATGATATTGATTTAGTGGGAAATTAATTTTTATTTATTTGTTTATTTGATTTTTTTTTCATTAAAGATAATTATTACTGCATTTATTTAGCAGCCCTATGATGGTAGAAAAGTTTGCAACATGTCTAGTCAAAATTTGCCATCATATTTCCCCAATTCGGTGTGTAGAGAACCTTCCTGCCATCATTCTGGATGTAACTGATTTTTGTATTGGCTGAAGAGGGCTTTTGATTTTGAGCCTGGAACATTCTGTGTTTAGCATTTTGTTCTTTTTTTAAGCTGTCGTTATGATGATTTTACACAGTGTGTAACATTCATTCATAGCATTTCCACAGTATTACCATGCTTAAAGCTCTTCAAGTGTGATCGATTGATTGTTTTATTTTCATGTTCTTGGTATTTACAATAACTGTATTTTTTACTTGTTTCTATTTTATTTTTTGAAGATGGCCAAGAAAACTCCCAAAACAGCTTCAAAAGCAAAGATGAAGATAAGGTACCACAGTTAGTATTTTTTAAATTGTGCTTTTTCCAATTTAATACTTTCAACATCATGTTTTGTTGTTTTTTTTATTCCTTCGGCATAACATCGAATTCCTATTGCTCACTTTGTGACGATTTGTTGTGGTTTTTGCATGGTTATTTTGTCTCATATCAAAATAAACCCGGTAAAAGAATACCAATGTGTAAGATTAATAGAAGGTATTTTTTGTTATCCACAAAAAAACGACACAAAAACAAACAAAACAATTTCCAACCAATTTACACATTGTACACTAATGATGATCAATGACTGCCTACTGGATGAAACACTGCACATATAGTCAAAGGAACCGGATTTATATCCAACTGTTAGCATCATATTTTTTTCAGAGAGCAATAAACTATGTCACTGTTGATCACTTTACAGACCTGAACTCCAGCAGATGTCTAAATTATCTCAGTATTTTGCCATATTGATCACTTACAGCCGTACACTGCAGCTGATGTCTCACTTATCTTAGTCTTTTCTCATATTGATCACTTACAGCCGTACACTGCAACTGATGTCTCACTTATCTTAGTCTTTTCCCATATTGATCACTTACTGCCCTGCACAGCAGTTGATGTCTCACTTATCTTAGTCTTTTCCCATATTAATCACTTACTGCCCTGCACAGCAGTTGATGTCTCACTTATCTTAGTCTTTTCCCATATCGATCACTTACTGCCCTGCACAGCAGTTGATGTCTCACTTATCTTAGTCTTTTCCCATATTGATCACTTACTGCCCTGCACAGCAGTTGATGTCTCACTTATCTTAGTCTTTTTCCATATTGATTACTTACTGCCCTGCACAGCAGTTGATGTCTCAACTATCTCATTCTTTTCCCTTGTCAAGTACTTACAGTCCTGCCTTGCAGCTATTGTCTGTTTTATCTCAGTCTTCTCTCAAGATGAAAAACTTGTCCATGAATACGAATGAAAGGAATTTTATTTTATTTTATTTCTATTTATTACATCAATTAGATTTTCAATGTATACATAAAAATGGGGATGACTAGATGTTATATGTTTTCACATGGATCATATTGGAGAGTTCCTCCGTGACCTCTTGTTGCTATGCCTGTCAAGCCATTGACATGGATGCCTTTTTTACTTTTATCTTATAGTATGAGCCTTCAGTTTTTCAATCAACATACAATGCTTACACTTATGAAAATTACATCAGTTATCATATAGTTTACTAAAACTAGTTGAATAAACATATAAGTTGTTTGTTTTTTTGACTCGAAAATTTAAGATAAAGTATATTTTGGCCCTGAAATCAACCACTGATCATGAAACGAAGACCCATAGCCACCTTAAGTGCTTGACTATCACCCGGAGTAAAGAGCCCAAGATCCTGAGCATCACTCACCATTTTAACACAGATAATTGAAAAATACAACATGCCAGGTTTTGTGATGAAATTCGTTTATCGGTGTGTCAAAATATTGTGAGAAATACTTACTAAATGACCTATTTGTGTGTTTGACATGTACTTAGGCGGTATCTATATGCTTATATGTATGTATATATTTCAACTTTTATTTATTTTTTCTCTTAATTTCATTCGATTTTTTGTATTTTGATTTTTTTTTTAAAGACATCATTTTAAAAGAGACATTGTTTATACAAATGTAAAATGCAATTATTCTTCCATTTTCCAGTCCTCAGAGAAAGAAGTAAATAGATTAGTTGTTGAAAGAGAAGCCCAAAATGTTGCCACTTTAGCAGATTTGCGTACAGAAGTTGGTAAGTTTTATGCAGCATCCCCTAAATTCTATTTTCTTTTGCACTGAATTGATAACACACTATGGGTTGCAATTCAACATACATACTTAAATTAGTCAAAGCTGTTGATCTGCAAAAGAAAAATATTTAGAAGTCCTCACCAAAATACCGATGGCACTATGTCAAAAGGGCTCATATGAATTACAAACCAAACTTTTTCTTTTTCTCCCTCTAATGGTGATGGTAACATTTTATAATGGTTTCCCATTTTGATCCTTTTATCGAGTGACCTTACATGAATATTAAGGGTTTTTTTTTCCATTTTTAAAACTTTAAGAAGCACTCTATAGCGTTTAGAAACAATTGTGAAAGAAGGAGGCTTTTGAGAAAATAGCCTTTGCTATTTTATTGTGGATCATATAAAATTTATCTGAAGAAATAAAATATATTCTTAAAATCAACAACCAATCAAATCCAAACCCTTCATAACCTTCCATTCCAATACAGGAAGTCACGTCAGTGAGGGAGGTCTAGATGATGTCAGCCTGAAGACAGGCACTCACCTCGGTATGGAAGAAGACTTTGTAACACACCCAGAACATTCCAACATCAAAGAGAGAGAACCTCAAACTCCAGAGGAGAAGAGCCGATACTTAGCCAAATCAATGGCCGAAACACTTGTCCAAGCAGCTCTCATGGCAAAAGCCAAAGATAACATTACAGTCATGGTGGTTTTACTTCCTGCCTGCAATTTTTAAAAGAACATAAGGGATCATTCTCTATATTCAGTGAGATTTGTTGACATATGTGACCTTCCATCCAAATAAGGTATTAAGTTGTGGCAAAGGAAAGCTGTAAATAATGAATTTAAAATAAGAAAGGCTCAGAATTACAATTGAGTTTTCTTGCAGTCATTGAAAATCCATTATTCTCAATATTAGCATATTGATTTAACCCTTAGAAATCATAATTTTAACTGAAAATTCAATAATAATAATGATAAAGTTTAATTGTATAGCACCCAATCCCGTTGATAAAATAGCTCGAGGTGCACAAAATTGTAAACCATCATTTTAAACAATTATGTACAAACGCACACATTTATTTATTACTAGACACACACGCACACCAAAACTCACATATACATAGAGAGATGAAAAATAGCAGGTTACATGATTTATTGAATAAAAATCATATCCGAACATTTAAACAATAATTGCAGATGAAGGGAGATTATATGTCATGAGAATTCTGATGTAACACATGTATATCTTACAAAATCCAATGTTAAGAGTTATCGCACATACTAGTATCTTAGCCAAAATAATTGTAGAGTAAAAAAAAAATAATAACAACAGTTTGTATATTGAGTAGGATATTTTATTGAACCTAGTGAACATAAGATGGGATTTGAATTTCTTTTTAAAATATGACTGGGAATCCACAACCTCACTCCTATTACAAAATGATAAAGAATTCCAGATAGCAGATCAGCATCGGTCTTAGATCCTTTTTTTAGGAACACAATTTTCAGCCTTTGGCCTCCCTGACGTAATACCAAATTGAGGTGCTGGGTCACATGTCATCCATTTTCTGTGATATATGTTTATATGTAAAGGTGATGCACAGTGATGCATTCTGTTAAATTGTAAAGATACCAATGATTGAGCTTTAAAATCGAGCTTTTATATAGCGCAATATTCACTAAACATGCTCAAAGCGCTTTACAAAGGGTCCCTAACCAACAGCAACACGTAACATGTAGAACAAGGCATGACGCCTGTTAGGCAATATTACAATTTTTTTCCTACAGAGGCAACGCTGTTTACGACCAGGTACTCATTTTACACCTGAGTATGGTGAGAGAATGTGAGTAAAGAGCCCTTTCTATGGACTCAAATATGAACAGAACGAGGCTTGAGCCCAGGACCTTCCGATCTGAAAGCGAGTGTCATACCACAAGACCACAGCGGCACAATGATCATTGTATTTATTCCCAAACACCTCACGGAACTGTGTTAAGGATATTACTTTTTTCTGATTTATGCTAACAACATTGATAAACATTTGTCACCAGCTATTAAACTAAGATTATTTTCAGATTATAGTTTCTTGTATAGACAAATACACACTGAAAATAATTAGGCAACAAACTTTTACAGAAAGACCTTGATATTTTGCAACAGTGGGAAAAGAAACAGAAAATAGAATTTCATCGAGATAATTACCAGATAATTAATTTGAGAATTACAAATAAAATTAAACCTATACAATCTAATTGTATCATTCATGACAAAATTCTCAAAGAAACTGGACATGCAAAATTCTTAGGAGGTATTGTTGATAGCAAACTTCAACAAACTGAACAAAATAAATATTCATGGAAGAAGCTAAATTCCGTCATTTAAGTTCTCGAACTAAACACATGACGCTGCCCAAAATCAATTAAGAGGAAATAATATGATTTGTGGATTATCCATATTACTTCTTTGAATACATTGATGATGGCGGTGGGGCAATACATTGATGACGGCATCTCTGCCTTACAAAAGGGTTTTGTTTTGTTTGGTTTATTTTTTTTTTTTATTTGAATTGATCCAGCAGCACCATGTAAATCTAGGAGTGATACGTATGCCAGGGAATTTATGGATTGTCTGTGCAAACAAATTTCAAGTGTCGTCATCATTTTATATCCTTTAATCAACACTGTCATTGTTTTATTCATCATTCTTAACATTATCATTATATTCTTTCATTTGTTCCTTGTGCCAAAAAAAAAAAAACAACTTAAATATTTTAGAATCTCTGGATTATAACTATAAACAGTATTGATGTTATAATTGTTAAATTATTATGTGTTTCACTGTCCCGTTGCCAAAAGATTTGATAAATTATTTTGATTTCAGCATTTTTAATGTTTTTATTATACCATTGTTATGTTTTTTTATGGTTCTTATTGCCAAAACCACACGATTTTTATCCATCTCGATTTCTTTTAATCCGTCATATGACACCGATCATGTCAATACAATATTGTTTGTGGTTGACCTTTCCCCTGCAAAAAAAAAGTCGTGCACCAAAAAAAATTTTTAAATTATGGCCAAAGGTGAACTGTAAGGTTTATATGGTGCGCAGTAACAAAAACCTATATGTACCTTAAAAGAAAAAAATATTTTGCTGAAAATTTGCAGACCCATTCACTTCCATGTCACGAATTCCAATATTTTGTTGAATTGTGCTTTGTCCTATTTTTCCCATTCTTTTACCAAACCAATTAGGATTTTAAAAGTTTGGCATAGTTGGTTTCACTTTTGTTTCAATTTTGCTCATCTAAATTTCTATTAATTGACTTGAGATACATTACTATCACATGATGCACATTTAAAAAAAAATTGTGCTACGCTGTATTGACTTGACTTAGATGCCTTTCGCATCTCGACCGAAAGATCGGGTCGCCTTGGCTGTTTCCAGTATTTCCTGTGTGAGGTGTCTCCAATATTGCCTTCCTCTGCTAGGGTTCTCAGATTTTCAAGGTCCCCTGCCGTTATGAGACTAATGCTTTGTCCAAGTGTTGTGAGGTTTTTGTTTAGGATCACAGGGAGTGTTGTGACCGGTCTTCCTCTGAAAAGGTTCCTGTATTTTTGGAAGTATCCCGACATGGCTTGGTTAGCTGGTATGTTTTTGTATACGCTGTATGAGTTAATTAAATTCTTTCATGACTCATGACCAGGAGGAATGCATTTTCATCAACTGCCCCTCCCCTTCCCCAAATAGAATATTGTTATTCTGATTATTTTTACTCTAAGCTTAATTCTCTTCATCTGGTACCTACATCTCGACATGATGCTAGATTGAAGAGGTTGGTTTGACATGTACCTATTGGCAGGTCTGATACCCCACAAATTGTTATGGGCTCATTGCTATAATGGAAATACTCTCAAACCAGCACAAAATATTGTCTATTACAACAATGTTAAAACAAGCCCTGATTGCGTTCAGGTGTCAGACCTGCAAATATTAGTTTTTTAGATTACATTTTTAATCAAATGATCTTGATAAAATACTCATATCACTTTATTGATCGCAAGAATTGATGGTGGAAATGTGATCAGAGGCGTGTTCCTTAGGTGTAATAAATAAGACAAAAAGCTAACTCAGGTGGCATTGTGAGTTGCGCAAACGTTCCTTAGTCAGTTTTAAGGCTCTAAAGTGCATATGACAAAACTTCAATCAGTTTTAGATGTAAGCAACAGTCTTGATATTTCTATCTGTTCTCGTCTTTGAACTGTTTTAATATTAATGTTTATCAGGTAATGATAAGTAAGGATTGTTTTATAAGCCACCCTGTACGTTATTATGATAAATCTGTGATATGGGATACATAAATATGCTTTATCATCTGAATTTCTTTTTATTGTCAAATTTTATGAAATGATAAGGTTAAAATTTTATGTTTTATATCATTTTCATTTCATTCATTCTGAACACTTGCCTTCATATTACTTTTGTTCAGTCTAGTATCTATCTTGCCTTTGCGCCAGAGATTGTATCATATAAGTATAAGGTGTTGTCGCTATATGTAATGTAGATACTTATTATTGTTGATGTTGTTGCATGAATTGAATGTACTGAAATAAGTGTTTAGATTGGCGAAACCAGACATAATATGCATAGTATATTTATGTTTTGTTTAGTTAATAGATATTTTAGTTTTTGAAAGTCTTGTATTTAGCCAGACAAGATTAATCTTGGTGATATAATTGCTGTAAAATGTTAGTTTGTAAGTAACAGAATGTACTCAAGTCAGTTTTGTAAATAATTATATAAAGAGTGTGTCCAAATATTTGACATATATTGTATACACATTTTATTATTGAATGAAATAATTATTAAAAGTTGACTGTTGTTTGTTTGTTTGTTTTTAAGGCTTTAACAGCAGTTGCATCACATTTAGGTCATTTCAGCAGTCACAATTAAAAGCACACGAGAAAAAGTAAGACAAAGGGGAATGGTTCAAATGGGTAACAGATGAAGATTCCAAGACCAAGAGCACAGTATCAGTATAATTAGATTATTACCTAAAAGTCTCATCCAGACACAACAAGCACAGGATCCCACTAAGAGGAATACACTCGAATGTTTACAAACCATTACACATTCAAAACAAAAATAATTCAACAGTACATAAACAGAGAGATGATTTGCAAGGGAAAAAATATATCATCTCCCAAAATTGTAACTATACATTTCATTTGACTTTTTCCCTCCCAGCCAAGGACTCTGGCCAGGGTCAGGACAAAACCAAGCCCATAATGTTCCACATTTGGTATTTTGTTCTTTTTCGAAGCTGTTATATTAATTTTTGTTCATTATTTATATACATTATTTTATATGTAACTACACTCATCCAAAGAATAGTCTCTTGATCACTCACGTGCAACAATGGATCTTTTAAATAAAATAATAAAATAAAATTCCCTTTATTCATCTAATAGGGGAAATTGGTCTCTGGGGTCTATTCCAAGGAAGACTGGAATAACTCAGACATCAGCCGCAGTGCAGCGCCGCAAATTGAGCTAGGGCGAGGTGACTTGCTCAAGGCCACACAGCGCAGCGGGAGGTGCTTGAACTCTGTACCTTTTGGGTACAAAGCAAAGACCATACCGCTGAGCCACGTGGGCTTTTGCGCCTCTTCTTTCAGAAAACAAACTTCTGTACCATTTCCATCCAAAAAAAGGATCACTGCAGAATTCCCATCCTATATAAACAGGCTCTCACACCACTCCTGCTGTCCAACGAACAGGCCTTTGCAAAATTCCATTGAAAAATCTGGTCTTCACACAGGTTCGGTGCAATAGACAGGCCTCTGCAGACAACCCGCTTGCAATGAATGAGTTTCAGTCAGCAGTGCCCCTAGGCATGCAACCAAACAGAAATTAGCCCCTTCCCAAGGAAGAAACAAGCCTCTGCACCACAACTACTTATGTTCTGGATTGTTGTAAAGTTTGTGGTTCTATTAACTAATTCAGTGCTATAGACAAGTATCCTTGCCAGAGTGTCCCAGAGAGTGTTCCTGTCCACATATTACAGTATTCCCATTCGTTTTTTCTGTCTCATTCAAATTGAAATAATATGTGTTATAAATCAGATCAAAGTTATTAATGGCTGATACAGAGATATTCTGAAATAGCTTAAGCATTTTAAGTCGCCACTCATTTACTCATTATTACCATCCTCTGCCCATCATTTTCCTTGCTTGTTGGTCAAAAGACAAAAAGTAAAATTATGAAAATCTACAATGTCAACATCAAATTTCTTTAAATTATTGAATTCTGACTTATTAAGTATATACATTTGCTTTACCAACAAGATGCAAAAGAGATTATGCAAATCTGATAGCTAGATTTGTCTAGCAATAAGTAACTTAAATTTAAATACAATGTCAGTGTCAACAAAATTGCCCATTATGACAGGCGATTAACTCAGTATTTAATCAGTTAATTGCCTAATCCTTCACAAAAAAGGTGAAATTGGAAAGGCTTCGGATGGGAACAGTACAATGGACGTTTCAGATACAAACCCTTCGTCAGCAAAACTATAAACAAAGGCATGTAGAAAACAGAACAAAATTTAGTGAGAATTTTATCGTCTGTATTCCTGGACAGTTGGGAGTATGAATGAAATGTCAAATGTTTCATTCATACTCAACCACCCATCTATTTATTGTTTTGTTTTTAAGGGCTTTACGACACTTGCAACACATTAAGGTCATATCAGTGCCAGTAAAAGTAAGAAAATGGGATAGTAAAAAGTTATAGAATTACAATTAAAGCACCAAAGAAAAGGCAAGACAAAGGGGAATTGGTTCAAATAACAGGTGTAGATTCCAAGAGCACACAATCAAAGTACTTAGTTTGAGATCACTAAAAGTCTCATCCATTCACAAGCACAGGTTTCCACTAAGAGGAATACACTCAAATGTTTTACAAATCATATATAATAAAAAGAAAACATAATACAGTGCATAACAGAGAGATGATTTACAATGAAAAAAATATCTCCCAAAACTAACCATACATTTGACTGTTTCCCTCTCAGCCAGGGCATCTGGCCAGGACCAGGACAAAACCAAGTAAGACAAAGACAGAAAGCAAGTTGGAAAACAGATATAGGGGAATAGAAGGACGCATTAAGTACCTCTCTGCCCGCTATGGGGGGTCAGGAACCCCACCCAGAACCACCCATCTATTTGTTACAGTGAAGTATTAGCTTAAAACAAGAAAGTCAGACATGTTGGTTACATATTTAAGATTTATTATTCACAAACAACAATTAATGTCATCAGATCATAACATCAAATCATAACGTTCTCTCTCTCTCTCTCTCTCTCTCTCTCTCTCTCTCTCTCTCTCTCTCTCTCTCTCTCTCTCTCTCTCTCTCTCTCTCTCTCTCTCTCTCACACACACACACACACACAAACACTCTATCTCTCTCACACAAACACTCTCTCTTGCTTGTTTTTGTTTTTAGGGGAGTGCTTGCAACATTGTTAGGTCATTTCAGCACCAGTAAAAAGGAAGATGATAGAGGAAAGTTGAGTTAAAAAGCACCTAAGAAAACAGAAGGCAAAGGGGACTGGTTGAAATAGGGAACGGAAGGTTCCATGAGCAATCAAGTGATCTGCAAATTTTGACATTACAAGCACAGGCAAAGATCCCGCTATGAAAGGATACACTCAAATGTTTACTAAGTGCAAGCTATAATATACATTATTATTCAAAACTAATATTTATAATAGTAAAAACATAGAAATGATTTCCAAGGAAAAGAATATCAACTATTAAAAAAGGTAGTTAACATTTAACTGACTCCTTCCCAGCTTAGGATCCCAGCCAGGATCAGGGGGGAAAAAAAAAGAGCAATCTCAATCTTGAGCAAAGACAGAAAAAAATAGAAAGGGAAACATATATATGGGATAGAAGACACAGCAAGTGACCACTATGAGAGGTCAGAAGACACTCTCACTCTCTCTTTCTCTCTCTCTCTCTCTCTTATCAGTCTATTGTTCCTCTCACAAATGCACACATTGACAGAAATACACAAACACACATGTATATAAATATCTACAAACATACATTATATCTCCCTCCCCCCCCCCCCCCCCCCCCTCCCCTCAATCACTTTGCAATAATATAAATGCAATTTTGATCAGAGTTCATTCATATCAATCTCAATTGGAAGTGACATCACATCACATTACGTGTCGGTGAGAAAACTTTGGAAAACTTTTTGACTTTGAGCAACAAATAAATCTGATTGTCTATCCACCTTACCAAACCAATACCATGTCAAGCTTTTAATCATTTACCCTTCGTAAAATTTTAAAAACAAGCTTTTACATAAAATTAAATCCGTGTCTGAAATTTGCTATGCATATGCTCTCTTCTGACATTAAAAAGTAACAACTGATCTATTTTGCAAATAAAATGACTATCGAATTTTATTTTAAACTTATTTGTTTATATTTTTTATGGATTCAATCCCCTGCATTGGTAATTTACGGCTAAACGTGTTCAAAAAGATTTTTGAGAATTTCCATCCATTCGATCGATTTAACAGTGACAACTGAGGGGAAAAACTTTAAAGAAAAAATTTTGGCTAGAAATTTGTCTGTTTTTGTTTTTAAAATTTCAACGGCACTTGCAACAGACATGAGTCATTTAAGCACCAGGAAAAGTAAGACAACAGGTTTAGATAAAAGAGGGGGAATGTAGAAAACTTGTCCTTCAAATATCGATCGATTAAAAAGACCCTCATCCAATCAAAAACTCTAAAATCTGAGATGTCCTTGAAGTCTTCTTAGAAGTCCCACTCTTGAGAGTTTTTGACAAGCAGGGGGTCTTTTTAATCAATAAATATTTGAAGGATATTTTCTGGCCAAATTTCAAAAACATGTTTTTTTGGGGGGTTTTGGGGTTTTTCTTTTTAGAATGAGGCAGAACAGAACTTGGTGTAAGATAAAGAACTGAACAAGTGTGTACAAAAGGTGCTAGACAAAGCTAAAACAAGCCTTCTCCCTAATTTCTCAATTTGAAATTTTCATATAAAATTGGAGCAACTAAAAAATGTCTTCATTCTCGTCCTCTTTTTTTTCAATGTTTGTGTTGTGTGATGCAAGCAAAGGTTCGCAGAGTAAAACGTGTTACTTTGTGAAGATTTAAGAATTAAAATTGTCCCACCTATCGGGAACCTCTGTGGTGAAATAGTAGAACATCCGACCAGTAATTAGGAAGTCTGAAGTTTGATCCCCAGTCAAGGGAGACTGATTTTTTGCGATGGCTATTTTTTAATTGTATTTTTCTTCCTTGCTTTGTCGGGCACCTTTCATTCACACTTGTTCAGATCTTTATCTTACACAGTGCCTGCTCCCTCATTTCTCGACCTGCAATGTCATATTTTCAATCTAAACATTCATTTCAAAACATTTTAGCCAAGTGACATTTTTTTTTAAAAGCATTATTCTTTATAGTACGGATACTACATTTTATTTTATTTTCCTTTTACAATGCAGCTGTTAATGCTTAAATGAAATATTATTACACAGCAAAAAAAATATATCTAAATTTCACAGAACCAATAAAAGAAAGACCATGACTCAAAACATACATTCTGGTATTAAAAAATACTAAACAATTGAAGATGGTTAGAACTATTGTAAAATATTACATATTTAGTTTTCGCCTTTCTAACCAAAAAGAAGTAGAAAATAAAATCATCAATATTGACTATTTAATTCAATCCATTGACCCCAAAAGAATCTGTATGCCAGTTTTATCCCTATATAAGTGGCAAATTTATTCTTATAACTTCCTTGACCCTTTAGTCCACTATATTTTTTACTCAACCTCTCAAACAATTTTAAGTTGATGAATGAATGGCAGTACAAGTGATAACAAGATTGGATATCGATATCGCCCCCGTCATAGTCATCATCTCCTCATTCCACCCCTAGGGTTACGGCCAGCCCCTCCACCGCCACCACCCCCACCAGCAGCAGAGTTGGGTCCTACAACATTCCCATTGCCCATGTTGCTGTTACCAAAACCTCCTGGATTATTGGCCATGTTGTTTCCATTGGGAAGAGGCCGGTTGTTGACATGTGGAGGCCTCGGGGTCAGACCTCTTGGCTGATTGAAATTTTGGACATTGTTTCCGCCTGTTGATAAATAAATAATAACAAAAATATTATAGATAAATAAACTTTATTCGTTCATAAGGAAATTGCGTTTACAAATGTGAATTACAAGAATTAATAAATAATTGTTATAAAATATATCAACATAATTTTATAATAATAATAAAATTTATAGAGCGCCAATTTCGACCTAATATGTTCAATGGCGCTTTACAAGGCATAGGTGACATGAGAATTTTAAGAGAATTAAATTTTACAATTAAAAAAAAATTAAATGTTACAACTGTAGGTGATCTATTTAAAAACTTGAGCTTTGAGCTTTTATATAGAAGAGCAATATCCACTAAACGTGCTCAAATTGCTTTACAAAGGGTCGCTGACCAACAGCAACATGTAACATGTAGAACAAGACATGACGCATGTTATGCAATAATACAATTTCTTTTTTCGACAGAGACAACGCTGTTAACAGCCGGGTACTCATTTTACACCTGAGTACGGTAAGAGAATAGGAGTAAAGAGTCTTTTCCAAGGACTCAACTATGCGCCAAGCGAGGCTTGAACCCAGGACCTTCCGTTCCAAAAGCAAGTGTCATCTATTAAGTTATACCAATGAAATATGAAGAATGTGATTTGAAATATTAAGCAAAAGTTAATCTGAAATATTCTGTCCAGTCTAGACTAGAAGCACTCAATAGTATGAGCAATACAGTAAGTAGAATAAATAAGAAGCTTTTATAATATCAATATTAATATATAAAAATGTATGATACATTGTGTATGCATTATGTATAATGCATATATATTATATAGATATAAAAGCAAAATAAAAATGAATTTCATGTAAATATACCTTTTTTTATATTCAATGAAAGACGATATAATAATTTTTAAAAGAAAATGTCAGGTATTGAAAGACTACAGATCATAGTTGTGAATTAAAAAGCCTGGTGCTGGTTGGAAGAAAAGACTGCCAATGTCTCTCACTCTTTGTGCCAATAGGTACCATCTGACAGCTTCTCTGGGATATTTTTATATGTTTTGACAATGGATGAGAAGCATCATCACTTATCTTTGTGTTATTACGAATATTAGAATATAACATTATCATTAATAATAGTAAAGTGGATTCTATGAAAGTACACACCACCTCAATACCCGTTCTGCTGTCTCAATATATATCCCTCTTTCTTATCGCTTAATATTTATTTACAGCACATTCACCCAAACTCTGTCATTATTTTTTTTTTTTTTTCAATAACAACCATTACTTTCAAATATTGATGCTAAGCATTTAGTTTAAAAACTCATAAAATCCACCAGCCAGATATAACGTACCAAGGGCTGATTAACACAATTCAGTGAGAACCACTCATAAAAATGACTGGATAAAAACAATCACAAAGAGCTGAGCGACGTCAATTTCGTTCCTTCTGTACAAGAGATTTATCTAGACGAAGCACATTTGACCATTTGACTTATAAATTTTAAATGTACAAAAAAGTTTCATCGATTTATCTTGATTAATGCCAAAGTTATGGCACACTTTCATTAAAACACATCCAAATAACAGTCAATCAACTTTTTAGAAATAAAATCCTATACAACGGAAGGGTTTTACCAATTATTAGGACCAAAAAGAAAAAAAAAACATAACTTTTAAAACTATTGATGGATTATTTTCAAAGTTTAAAAACCTATGTATTCAGCTCACACGGAGCTTTAATTTTATAACAGTTTTAAGTCAATAGGTCAAAATATAAAGAATCATTTATTATAGCCATATGGTTCCCCCCCCCCCCTCCTACTTCTTCGTTCTTTTTCTTCTTCTACTCCTCTTCCTAATAAAGCGACTGACTCAGACTGAAGAGTATTATTGTCTATGTACACATCCTTTACTAGACATCAGTGGTGTGGAGACCTGTGGTCTTATACCTGGAGGTTGGGGACCTTGCCCTTCAATTTTTCCATGCTGTCCTTGACCTTGGGATGAGGGGTCTTCTGTTGGCGACTTTCTCTGTGAGGGATCCTGAGTGTTAGGGAATAAATGCAACAAACTGAGTGACCACAAAATTAAATCCTGATTGCGGATGACATTTATGCATAAATTTACACCACACACAAAATCGTTATTGTCTTTGCACAAATTACAAAAATTTTTAAGAAAAACCTGAGCTAACCTTCATTGCTGTTTTTTCAACATAAATTTTAATAATCTTAAAAACTTGACCTTTCACTTTTATATAATACGATATCCACTTATAGTGATCAAAGCCAGACCTGCCAATCTTTTGAAAATGAAAAGAGGGACACCCGACCGAACTGAACATGCTTACGACGCAAACCAGATAGAACCCCATATAATTACTTGAAATCCATAGTAAATAAAGTAGAGGGTTTTTTTATTATTATTATTTTCTTTTTATAGATTCGATTCTTTCTGTTTTGATTTTTTTTTTTTTTATAGATTCGATTTTTTTTAATTTTTTTTTTTAGAAAATAATTTTCAAAAATGAAGGACGGCTTGGCGCAAATGCGGGACGGTTGGCAGGCCTGCAAAGCACTTTACACGAGGTCCCAAGCCAACAGTAACACACCATGTAGAATGAGACATGCATGACTTTTGTAAGGCTTTTTATCACAATATTTTTTGACAGAAACAACGTTGTTAATGGTCAGGTACTCATTTTATACACACATTTACAGATTTTCTATTTGAGCACAGTGATATAATGTGGATAAAGTTCCATTTCTGAAGACTCAACTTTGAGCTGCCCATTAAGGAATTCCAATGAGGGACTGAAGGCAAGGGGGAGCAGCGTGGCTCAGCGGTATGGTCTTTGTTTTTGTTGTTTTTTAAGGGTTTTACGGTGCTTGCAACACATTTAGGTCATATCAGCCCCAGTAAACATGAAGAAAATGAGATTGTTAAATGTTCTAGAATTACAATTAAAGCACCCAAGAGAAAGTAAGACAAAGGGGAACTGGGAACAAATAGGGATCAGATGTAGATTCCAAGAGCATACCACCAATGTACTTAGTTTGAAATCACCTATAAGTCTCATCTGGACACAAGCACAAAATCCAACAAAGAGGAATACACACAAATGCTTACATTATACATTCAAAATAAAAATATATATAATAATACATAACGGAGAGATGATTTACAAGGAAAAAAATATCATCTTCCAAAACAATAACTATGCATTTGACTGTTTCCTCCCAGCCAGGACTCTAGCTCATTCCAAGGCATGTTGGAAAACAGATATAGGGGGATAGAAGACACAGAAGTGCCTCCCTGCCCACTATGGGAGGCCAGGAACCCCACCCAGGGTATGGTCTTTGTTTCGTACCCGAAAGGTAACAAGTTCCATCACCCCCCACTGTGCTTTGTGACCTTGAGCAAGTCACCTCGCCCAAGCTCAATTTGCGGCGCTGCACTGCGGCTGACGCCTGGGTTATTCCCGTCTTCCCTTGGAATAGACTCTAGAGACAAATTTCCCCTATGGGATGAATAAAGGGAATTTTATTTATTCTATTTTAATTTTATTTATTCATTTAAGTGTCATACCACAAAAGCCAAACAAAACCAATCATTTTAAATTATAAAATTCGTTTTGTTTTTAAGACTGTTATTACTATTACGCTTGCGACAATAAATTGCTGTTGTCCATTTCAGGCTATAGAAACCAGGATAAATTTCGGTTCCATGGGCTTCATGGATCTGTTACTACTTTTTTTTAAATTTTGTAAACAACACTCACTGTTTTGGCAAATTCTGGGTTCATTTCACTAAAGTTTGGAATTTCTGTAAATGTAAGGCAAAACCTGTAATCAAAGAAAAATGTGATCTAAGTTTGAATTCATGTCGATCTTGATGAAGATAATGGTGATGGCGATTAAAATAGAAATGATGATCATGATGATGATGAGGAGGAGGATGTTGATGATAGTTTTTGAAAATGGGTATAAAAGTAATAATAATATTAAGAAGAAGAAGAAGAAGAAGAAGAAGAAGAAGAAGAAGAAGAAGAAGAAGAAGAAGAAGAAGAAGAAGAAGAAGAAGAAAAGAAGAAGAAAGAAGAAGAAGAAGAAGAAGAAAGAAGATGAAGAAGAAAGAAGAAGAAAAGAAGAAGAAGAAGAAAAGAAGAAGAAGAAGAAGAGAGAAGAAGAAGAAGAAGAAGAGAAGAAGAAGAAGAAGAAGAAGAAGAAGAAGAAGAAGAAGAAGAAGAAGAAGAAGAAGAAGAAGAAGAAGAAGAAGAAGAAGAAGAAGAAGAAGAAGAAGAAGAAGAAGAAGAAGAAGAAGAAGAAGAAGAAGAAGAAGAAGAAGAAAAAGAAGAAGAAGAAGAAAAAGAATAAACTCCAGCACAGTTTCCTCAAACTCCTCGGGACATGCAAAAACGTTCGAGGAAACCGTACATTGCCATGACATTTGATAGGGGAGGAAGGTCAGTGGTAGTCTTTGCTTTGTACCCGAAAGATACTTCGTTTGAATATCCACTGAGTTACATGGCTGTCAACAAGCCATTTTATCCCTAGATCAATTTGAGGCACTATGCTATGGCTGATACCTGGGTTATTCCAGTCTTCCCTTTGAATAAATAAACCCCAAGACAAATTTCCGCATGAGGATGAATAACGGGAACTTTATTATTATTTACTTTATCGACATGTTACAAGGGATATATATGTGTGTGTGTGTGGGGGGGGGGAAGGGTATTGCTGTATCACAATATTCATTTACCACCGTAGCCAATCACTTGCATATCATGGCACGTGGCATTGAAACTGGAACTAATGGCGAAGTGATAAGAATAAACAGAGAGGTGTCCTTCATGGAGATGGAGTGTATGAGTGGCTGTGCATGTCTGCATGTGTATTATATACTACACACACACACACATGCAGAGTAGACAAATATACACATAAGTAACTGCCAATATCACAGTAAGTCATCAGTGGTCGAAATCAAGGGCTGCACTGTTTTTTAAACTTTAATTTATCAATTATTTTTTACGTTGGCTTGGTGAAATTAGTTCAAGGAAACTGTTCGAGGTAAAAATTTGTTTGAGGAAGGAATGGAATGATGACAAAGAATAAAAAGGAAAAAATTCGGGGCATTCCGATGAGTTTGAGGAAATCATGTGTTCAAGGAAACCGTGCAGGAGTGTAATAATAATAATAATAATAAATTAATAATAATAAAAATAATAATAATAATAATAATAATAATAATAATAATAATAATAATAATAATAATAACAATAATAATAATAATAATAATAATAATAATAATACTAATATAATTATAATAAAAACAGCAATAATAATTATATTTCTATAGCGACTATGAATCAATGCTAATAGCCTAACCAAAGATCCGGCTAATTTGGTCAGAGCGAGTAAAAGACAATGACACACTGAGGTTTTGATATCGAAAAATTCCTTTTTTTTTTTTGCTTCCAAACTATCTGTTACTGTAGTTACAATAAAAGTGATTATTTTCTCTTGTAGAAAAAGGATTAAACCTTATTCAAACATTCGTAATAGATATACTTACTCTCCAATTTTAAGAACTTCGCCAATTTTTCCTGTATAAAGGGTTAGGCAGCCTTTCCACAATGAAGCATATCTGAAAAAAATAAAAATTTTAGAAAACCTTTTCTCCACAAAAATCACCATTTTAAATCTATAAAATTATTATAGAACAAACTATGTCATACTTACTTATTTAGGCCTTTCACTCCTCCTGGAGCTTAGGCCATCAACACTCCTCGTGCGGATATGTGGTCTTGTGATATGACACTCTCCTTCGGGTAACAATGCTAAACAGCATTGTCTCTGTCCGAAAAAATTGTAACATCGACTAACAGGCTGATGCTGATGTCCCGTCCTAAATGTTAAATGTTGCTATTGGCCAGGGACTCCTTGTAAAGCGCTTTGAGCACATTTAGTGGATATTGCGCTCTATAGAAGAAGAAAAAAAAAGCTCAATTTTTAAGTACAGTAAAAGGAAGCTAGGGCTTTGCCAAATCTAGATGTTTTGTGTCCATCATACACCCCTCTGATAGGCACTCTACTCAGTGCGACTGGAGTTTGGGTGTTTAACTTCATCATCTCTGTCTCCCTGTGATTGTGATTGAATTTGAGAGCTGTGCTTACTGAGATTGAAGCATGAGAGTTGTTATGTCCTGCATTTGCCTACGGTTGGGACACATTTGTTATATGGTTTGCTATGACATAAAATATTAAATCAAACATGATCATTATTATCATTATTTCAGGTTTCAACTGAGAAAAATGATAAATACAAAGCTGACACAATCTAGGAAAACATAAATTCAGATTCATAAATCTTTCCCCTAGTCATTTAACTAGTGCAGTTTTGAGTTCTTGTGGCACGACACTGACACTCAGCCTCTGACCTCTAGGTTCCTGGTTCAAATATCGTGGTGGGTGGCCCACAAGGGAGTCCTTAAAAAGATACTTTACTCACATTCTATCCCCAATCCAGGTGTAAAATGAGTACCTGGTCAATAACAGAGTTGTCTCTGACAAAAACAAAAAAAAAATTATAGAGCGCAATATCACACAGTGTAATCAAAGAAAACAAAAAAAAAAAACAACTGTAATTGTATCTCAACTTAGAAGCATCATGTCTCGTTCTTCATGTTAAGCATTGCTGTTGGCTCTGAACCCCTTGTAAAGTAAAGCACTTTGAGAACAGTCAGAGGATTTATTTTTAAAATATATAAAAATCAATAAAACAATGTTTGTTTTTTATTTGAAAAATTGATTTCTCACCCCCTCATGAATTTACAAATGTCCCCTGATTGTATGGCAGCACCTGCATCATCCCACACAGATAAATTCATTGAACCCGTCTTGTCCGCTATTTTGCATGAACGAACGTCATGGCCATCTTTTGTTCTTGATGGCTTCCCTTTTATGAAAAATATACAAATGAGGTCATTCTGGACAAAAGTACAATTTCTAATCATTTGCAGGATATCTGTAAGGAATTTGAATGGAGATTTTTTCATTCTTTTAAAAGGGTTAATGTATATAAATTTAAATGTATAAAGAATCTTTGAAAATACATAAGAGAGCGGAGGCTCTTTGTCCAATAATAATAATGATAATAATAATAATAACAATAATAATAATAATAATAATAATAATAATAATAATAATAATAATAATAATAATAATAATAATAATAATCATCATCATATTTTTATAGCGCCTATCATCAAAACCATCTTTTCTATACCTAGCCAATAAGAATGCTGATTTTGGAATTGTTTTGAAATTTATCGCTCGATTGGCAGATATAAATGTAATAAAAACAGCCTACCATCTCTTGCCTTCATGAAATGTCTGTATTATGAGTCCTACATGTACAGGATGATTACTCATTGATTTTTCATTCAAAAACTCATTTCTTTCATCAAACTTGCTGATAATATGAGAGAATTTTAATAGTGTGACACCTAAAATATGATATCAACAATATGGTTAGATTCAAACAATAGTCATGTTTGATCATATTTAAACTATCGGTATTAGCTTTTTAAAAATGGTAATATTATTTTCTCAGGATTTTCCTCTCTTAGATTTTCTCAATTTGTTTTATTCAGCGCCGTGCTTGCTTTTATCTAAATCCAAACCTATTTCATATTCCATGTGAGTTGTTTTCATCCAAAACTCAATACAAGAAAAAGTGTAAGTGTAAGATTGCTTGTCAAAAAGATAAAGATTTTGAGAAAAAGTGACCAATTTAAAAATGCAATCCGTCAGTCTTCTCAATCCCTGCTGTTGACTAATTTTGGAAACAATTGATTTTAAATTCTAATAAAAAGTTTGTGTTGGTGAACCATTTCAAAAACTTAAGGGAAAATTCTAAAATATAATTATGAAGCAAAAAATTGCTAAAATAAATATAAATGTATT
>NC_088372.1:12598027-12668027 GCF_034508935.2 Berghia stephanieae | reverse complement strand
GAGATTTTGTCTAAGTAAAATGGAGAAAGTTATGAAGGATGGCGATCACCCCCTTCGCAAATATATTAAGTTCTCCTTGAGGAGCCGTCACCTTATATCTATAAAAACAAAGACAACACGTCACCTTAATTCATTTTTGCCACATGGTGTTCGGATTTTTAACGCCCAACTGTGATTTAAATTAAATACTATCTTTTAAATATACACTCACAAGTTCGGACTAAAGAGGTATGGCCTATCTCAATTTATTAAATTAATATATAAGGTGTTGCTATTGGTTCTTGGTTGTATATTTTTACATTGTCGCAATAGATTCTCAACTTTGTGTTTATACATTTTTATGCATGCCACGTCTGTAAACGAATTTCTATTTTTTGGATGAATAAAGTATATATTATTATTATTATTATTATTATTATTATTATTATTATTATTATTATTATTATTATTATTATTATTATTATTATTATTATTATTATTATTATTATTATTATTATTATTATTATTATTATTATTATTATGTTATTATTATTATTATTATTATTATTATATTATTATTATTATTATTATTATTATAGCAACGTTCATTGGCTGATATCAAGCCTACTGAAGCCTTTAATAAGCATGGAGTACATCTGCTGTATTCATAAGGTTATTGTGTATATGAATCGGGGTAGGCGGTTCAAAATGAGTATATTTTAATGTAAGATCATTCTTTTATATCCGGCTCTGTAGTTCATATCCGTTTTCTTTTCATCATTTTGATAATGATCCAGCGCTAGCTTATTCTTAGTCTTTGGTATTTACAAACTATGTTTTGTTTTGGAACATAGGCTTTAAGCCGAGCAATATTTTATATATATATATATATATATATATATATATATATATATATATATATATAATATATATATATATATATAATTTTTAATATTTAAACAATGTTGGAGTCAGACTGACTCCAACATTGTTGTAAATATCTAAATAAATATTAAAATAATAATTCGCTCCATTGCTACATGTCGAGCACTATTCTTACCATATTTGTATCCAACACAATTCAATATATATAATATATATATATATATATATATATATATATATATATTTATATATATACCGTATCAGCCATTGGTGTAAAGGGAGTGTCTGTTATATTATCAGCCTACATATTCTGATCTTTTTTTTTCTATTGATACTATTGCATTGACGATTAACTTTTTGGGACATAATATTATAATGACATGCACGCACACATACACATAGACATACACACACACACACACACACACACGCACACACACACGCGCTCATACACAAAAAAAAAATATTTACCTTCCCGGTTTTCCATTAAACCAATTTTGTCTAGTCATAGGCTCAACGTGTCAGAGTGCCATAATCGAGACAAGCTGGTTCTTATAATATAATATTGTGAGAATAAAATGTGACCTTAAAAAATAGATTTGTATTTAAAAGTTGGACGTGAAACTACCGTATCTAAATATAGAATGGATTCCCCCCCCCCCCCCCCCCCCCCCCGAAGAGTCTCGAGGAACTATATTTCTAATCATAAAATTATACATGACATAACCCCCCCCCCCTTCCCCTTTCCCCCAACAATCAATAGTGTTTTGTTTTTTTTTTTGTTTTTTAATTTTTTTTTTTTTGGGGGGGGGGGGGATTGCACTTGAAGAGGAGCGTAAATATTTTTTTTGATGTTATAAACAATGTAATAACGCGCTGTAAAAATTAATTTACTTTACATTTTCTTTCTGTCGTTTTATTTATTTATTTATTATTTCTTTTTTTTTTTTTCGTTTTTATTTTTAATCCCCCCCCCCCTCTCCGGAAATTCAGTAATCTGTTATCAATGTTTTTGTTCGACGTATACATATATGCTGGTCTGACATACGAATCCAATAATGGGCCTAGTTAAACATTGTTGTAATTTTGTAATGGACAATATTCTGCGTCATTTTTTGAGATTTCCGTTACAACAATGAGTGAGCGCACAATGAACTGGGTTATCAGACTTGCAAATAAGTGCACATCGTTTTAGTTCTATTCCTGAGCACTTTATTGTGTGTTTTTGGATTTAATGTAATCAGCGATCAGTATTTATATTTTAGTAATGATGTTTTTGATCGACAGCGGCTCTCGCCTCTCGATTGAAAGGCATAAAGAACGAGTGGCTCGGAATTGGAGGATTTTGGATCAAATAAAAAACACCATCAATCTTTGTGGTGCTCGTTAACATTAAAATTAAAAATTAAAACCTCTTTATTCATCCCAAAGGGGAAATTTGTCTTTAGGGTCTATTCCAAAGGAAGACTGGAATAACCTAGGCGTCAGCCGCAAATTGAGCTAGGGCGAGATGACTTGCTCAAGGCCACTCAGCGCAGCGGCGGGTGGGGGAAATTTGTCTTTGGGGTCTATTCCAAAGGAAGACTGGAATAACCTAGGCGTCAGCCGCAAATTGAGCTAGGGCGAGATGACTTGCTCAAGGCCACTCGGCACCTTTCGAGGACGAAGAAAGACCACGTTGCCCCTCATGAACTGTCTTTGAAAGGTTATGTCGAGGATGCGTCTCCTACCAATCGAGGAGTTTATTGGATTTATTAGAGCTTTTTGCTACATTAGATATTACTTCAAATGACCACTTAAAAAGCGCAACTTCAACATCTCCTCAAATACAAAATGAGTTGTTGGACTATGTTTGATGTTTCCGAAGAAAGCATAAGAAAATATATTATTGCTAACTTGCATTTTGTAGCTATACCTAGAAGTCAATGAAACAACAGGAATTTATTTCCTGTCACTATTTGTTCTTGTATTGCAGATGTTAACTTCGAATAGACATTGGTAAATTTTGGTGCTTTATTTAATAAAAGCAGTTTAAGCTCTATTGTTACCAGTGGCGGTTCTAGCCTATTTACAGTGGTTGGGCAAAGATGATCCGGTCATATATATATATATATATATATATATATATATATATATATATATATATATATATATATATATATATATATATATATATATTATTTATTTTTTTTTATTTTTTTTTAATTATAATTTTTTTTTCACCTTTAAAAAAAATATTTCAACCACAAATAATCACATTCACAATGAAATGACAATACCAGTAGATTTTAATTATTCCAAACGTAATCAAAAAATAATCACGAAAGAGAATACAACTAAAAACTAAAGCGACGAGACATAATGCGACAACACCTTGACAATAGAAGTCCATTTCGTTCACTCGAAAAATTAAAGAGATGCTTTAATCCCTCAACGGCGAGATTAATATTTCTGTTACATTACTGGTTTTCAGTAGTATGTAGTAACCTTAAAGTTTTCATCGAGAAGCAACAACAGCGATATGACTCGAGTTTCATTCAGAGCTGAAATTGCATCATTTTTACTGCTGTCTTGGTGGTTAGAATGATTGTGCCGGTGGTGGTAGTGGTTGGAATAGTGGTAGCGGTGGTGGTGGTGGTGGAGGAGGAGGAGGACGACGAGGCGGTGAGGGAGGATGTAATTATGATAGTGGTTTTGGTGGTGCTGTTGGTTAGAATGATAGTTGTGGAGACGATTGTTGTACTTGTTGTTAATATTGTTGTTGTTGTGGTTGTTGTTGTTGTTGTTGTTGTTGTTGTTAATGATGATGATGATGATGATGATGATGATGATGATGATGATGATGATGATGATGATGATGATGATGATGATGATGATGATGACAACCACGATGTCGTCGACAATGATGGTTACCACCATACGATATTACAAAGTTTATTTAATCTTAGGCTTTCGCCAATAATTCACACAATACAATTAAGACAAAAGAATGTTATCAATCTCTCCTCATGCATTCGTTATACTATCACAATAACGACCGTGTTATCTTTACTCCTTCCCAATGCTATCTATACAAGAGTGCTATGCTCCTTCCCCAACCAACCCCTAGCTTCCCGCCTCTTCGTCGCGAACTATCTTATGTATGTATTAGCTTCAGGACGGGCAAGTACGGAATCTGCCCACCCTTCCTTTAAACGTCTTTATTTCCTCTATAACTTAGAATTCAACTCTCTCCTTACTCAGAAGAGTATTTCTCGTATACTAATTCAATTGTTGAGAAAACCAAAATGGTGGTTGTATTAATATTTATTTAGTCGTGACTTTTGAATAAAATGTTTTGTTTTATTAGAGGAAATACAATAGAAAATTACATTGTTTTGCAAAATTATTTAGTCTGGCAATAAAAATACAGCGGTAATTACTTTAAGAATAATAAAAAAAAAGAACTAACAAATTAATTTGTTAAAAAACAAAAACAAAAAAAAAAACAACAAAAAACAAATAAGAAAACAATTTAAATAAATGAGTTTTGAGAAGTACTTAAAGAAAACGAGAAAAAAAAAAGAAATAATTTAAATGGATAAACAAATATATAAAAACAACACAAATTAATACTAAATTGATATAATATTAGTAAGTTAATAAATTTAATTCAATACTGGAACCTTCCCAAAGTCATTACATCAATGGTACCAGCACAAGTAAGGCAATAAATAAGAAAAAGTTCGTTTGCCAAAAGCTCTATTCAGTGTTCACTGGTTATTAAGGTGGGCTCATTTGAATTAGCCCGACCTAGTACTAGAGAGGCCAGACAGCAAAAATCGGAGTTAGTTCACCGTCAGGCGACGTGACGATGAGATGACGATGTGGGCGGAGTGGAGTGGTTGGGGAGGGGAGGGGGGGGGGGGGGTTCATAAAAAGAACAGGAGCGTATCCTGGTTTATGCATTACGGGGTGCATGGTCATTCGCAATCTATCAAAAATACACACAAATTGATTTCAGTGCGAAGTATCAAGTTTAAGTAGTAACTTTTGAAATTATCTAATTTAGATTAGATTATTTCGGACCTGGTAATACAGCTTATAACTTGAAAAAAACAGGCTGGTATTTGCCCACCCTGCCCATTATTACCAGCCGTCCCTGATTGTTACCTTTGAATGACCCTTCTTGTATGTGCTGTAAAAGCTACGGGCCCCATCCCCGGCTGTCATATTCAACTCTGTCTCATCCCCTTCCCTTTGAAGTCTCAGGCTACTACTACTACTACTACTACTACTACTACTACTACTACTACTACTACTACTACTACTACTACTACTACTGCTGCTGCTGCTGCTGCTACTACTACTACTACTGCTTCTCCTCCTCCTCCTCCTCCTCCTCCTCCTCCTCCTCCTACTACTACTACTACTACTACTACTACTACTACTACGACTACTACTACTACTGCCACAAAAGGCAATAAAAAACAAGGAGTATGAAATCACCAAACCACATCAACAATGACTCCTAAGTCTTTTTATAATGTTAGCTTTTTTAGAATTTTCTCAAGAACGATTTTTATTTGTAATTCTTGAATACTGATATTTATTTGGATGAGATTCCATGTTATTTTTACGACTGTGACAGAAAATCAAGCTCTTTTTGTCACCATCGATATGGGTGTGTAGTGTAATTGTGATGTGCGGCGTTGTAGTTGTACTCTAGTGGTATGACACTCGCCTTCGGATCGGAAGGTCCTGGGTTCAAGTCCCGCTTTGGGCGGCGCATAGTTGAGTTCTTGGAAAAGGTTCTTTACTCACATTCTCTCACCCTACTCAGGTGTAACACTAGTACTGTATACAGCTATGTCGTCCTACATGTTGAGTATTGCTGTTGGTTAGGGACCCCTTGTAAGGCGCTTTGAGCACGTTTTGTGGATATTGCGCTCTATAAAAGTTCAAGTTTTTGTTGTTTTTTTTTTAATTGTGTGGATGAGCGCAAGTTTGAGCGGAATGTGAGACACCATCGACACGCTACCGATCTCAAAATGCCAAAAATTGCCACCACCTTTTTACTACTTCCGTTTGTCTTCCGCATAAGGGAGATTACTTCAATGACAAATCGTCACAATAAGAATTCCCAAAACAACATTGTCGATGATTCGCAGGGAAAATCCTGCGGATATATAAACTAAAACCTTTCGAAAATGTACACAAATTAGCTGAAGCACTGTCATTTGACTTTTACACTCAGTTCTTAAACCATGACGGAGCTATCACTAATGAGCATTGTTTGCTTTATTATTTTATTTTTATCAGAAGTTTCGACAGGTAAGAAGAACATGTTTGTTAAATTTTAAAAATTAAAAATTTAATGTGATAATGATAATGACTATGAGAGTGGCTCGGTGCAAAGTTAAGGCTAGGAGGGAGATACATCAACTCTGATGATTGTATCGGTAAATTCCTGATTTTTGTTCTCATTCCCGATTTCTCTAATTCCTAGCTATTTTCCAGCCTTTTACTTTACAATTTTTTTTTATTGTTCCAGAAAAAAAATATCCGCTTTAACCAATCATTCAAGTAGGCTGTCGTTATACTACAGACGCGTCTGTCTTTAGTCTTTTATCACTGGTGATTAAACATATAGACGTGTCTGTGCATAATTTGAGCCCTGATGATATTATAACAGACGCTTGGTAGATAAATTCTTTGCAAAATTCCAAAGTGAAAGTAGTGAAATAACTCAGTCTAATTCTGAAAAAAATACCAGTGGTAATTTGTTTCTCAACAAATCAGTTAATATAAAAAATGCGGCTACGTGGTCTTGTGTTATGACACTTGCTTTCGGATCGGTAGGTCCTGGGTTCGAGCCTCGCTCGGCGCATAGTTGAGTCCTTGGAGAAGGCTCTTTACTCACATTCTCTCACCGTACTCAGGTGTAAAATGAGTACCTGGCCGTTAACAGCATTGTCTCTTTCTGAAAAAATTGTAATATCGCCTAACTGGCATCATGTCTCGTCCTACATGTTATGTGTTGCTGTTGGCCAGGGACCCCTTGTAAAGCGCTTTGAGCACGTTTAGTGGATATTGCGCTCTATAAAAGCTCAATTTTTTATTTAAAAAAAAGAAAAATAGTGGCCAACTGTCCCGCTTTGGCGTTGAGGAGGAGAGGGGGAAAATAGGGGAAAATGCAGATGATGTCGATTTTATTGGATCAACACCAGCAAATATAGACATCATACAAAATACCCTCATGAAATATAACCTCCAAGTCAATGCCAATAAAACCGAATTTACAACAATATCGAGGAACAAAGAGGAATGGAAAAGAACAAAGAAAGTCGGCTCACTAATTGGAGACACCGAGGATGTACAAAGAAGAAAACAGCTATCAAACGCCGCACTCAGTAAACTCACCAATGTATGGATTAGAGGTGACAAAATAAAGAGAAAAACCAAACTGAAACTGTACCATGCTCTTGTAAAACCGGTACTTCTGTATAACTGCGGCACTTGGGCATTGACAAAATCCGAAGAAGAACATCTGGATGCCTTCCATCGCACACAGCTAAGAAGGGTACTGGACATCAAATACCCAAAAAAGATCTCAAATGAATCACTCTATAAGATCACAAAAGAAAGACCAATCTCCCTTGACATTTTACAACAACGATGGCAACTTTTCGGTCACATACTACGCAGGGACAAAAACATACCAGCTAACCAAGCCATGTCGGGATACTTCCAAAAACACGGGAACCTTTTCAGAGGAAGACCGATCACAACACTCCCTGTGATCCTAAACAAAAACCTCACAACACTTGGACAAAGCATTAGTCTCATAACGGCAGGGGACCTTGAAAATCTGAGAACCCTAGCAGAGGACCGGCAATATTGGAGACACCTCACACAGGAAATACTGGAAACAGCCAAGGCGACCCGATCTTTCGGTCGAGACGCGAAAGGCATCTAAGTCAAGTAAGTCAAGTCATTAATTTAAACATGACTAAACTATTTACATTTTTCATTTGTAAGTCATAAGCCTTATTACAAGGCAAGATATACCAACATGTCCAGATCACCTATCAACTCAGGTTTGAATGAGTGACTTGCCATTATCAGAGTGACGATTATTGTAAGAGTGGCGAAAAAATGTTCTTTTAAAAAAAGGAACCAAACCAATTATGAAATGGAAATTTGGTTGCATGTTGCTGTCTGGGCACATTAACTACAGTAAAATTACTTTAAACCGAAAGAAGCTAAACTGAAAAATACCTTAAACCGCAAAGAATGTCATAAATTTTACTAGTTCCTTCATTATTGTTGTACTAATTCTTACGATGAACCGAAATACTTCTAAGCATTACTTTCTTTAAACCGAAACAACTTGAGAGCACCTTCCCTTTTTCTCTCTCTATTTTTCTTCAAAAATTCGGGAAGGTGGCCACACGTAATAATGCCCAATATAACAAAACAAAGACCGTAAGCATAAGATGAGGGTGGGGGGGTAGGAAAACACTTTAATCACTGCACTTGGGCTTGGCCAACACCACAATCGCACAGACTGGAAAAGGAAGACGACGGGTGACTGGCAGGCGAAAAATGAGGAAAGACGGGGAGTTGGGGTGTAGAATGACGCAAGCGAGATGTTCTGACTCATTTGTTGATGCTTTGGAACCATCGTCTACTATAAGAAGTCGTTGTTTGGAACTGACTGGATTTTCAACACAAGGGGGGGGGGGGGGGGGGTTAGGGTACTTACCATTGACATGCCATTTCATTTCCAGTTTGTTTAAATGTGTGTGTAAGGGGGGGGGGGGGTCTATGTAATTAGGCCTTTGTACCTAATGGCTTTTCAACAAAAGAGGGGAGTGTAGTAGACAGCCTAGCATTGACACGCATTTTCATTTCCATTTCACTTCACTTCTGAGTAGCTGTGCATGCATCATTCATTATCAATTATCACACAAGACCTTTCAATCTTATTTTAGCTTTACATTTTACTAAAAGATGTCCAAAAGAAAGCACTGTGCTTACATGTTGGAGTTTAAAATCAAAACACTATGTGAAGTCGATGAAAAAAAAATTGAGCAAGACGGAGATATGTAAAATACACGACATCCCAAACTCAACTCTTTCAACTATTTTGAATGGAAAACGAAAAACCTGAAAACTATTTTTTAAACACACACACACACACACACACACACACACACACACACACACACACACACACACACAAAGAATAATAAAATAACATTTTTAAAAAAAATGGTTACAAAGACGGCATTTATTCAACAACTCCATTTAAGGGGAAACCCATGATATGATTAAATGAGCAAATTCCTTAAATAGTTACTACACTTGAAAAACATAGCAAAACAGGAACTTGCTTTAAACCAAAATGTCTTTAAACCGAAATGGTTTAGAAGGTCCCCAAAATTTCGGTTTAAAGTAATTCTACTGTATTAATAAATTTGTCAAGAGCATTGAGTGAGAATCAGATCATGAAACTGTGGAATTGGGCATATATATATATAATATATATATTATATATATATATATATATATATATATATATATATATATATATATATATATATTTGTTTTTTTGTTTTTTGTTTTTTTTCTTGTGTGACTTAAGTACCAGCACATCATATCCTACGCACAATATCTTTCTCAATGGATTTCTGTATTTACTCCTCTTGATCCTTGCTGTGTCATTTACGGCAATACCACTCTTTTAGGGAATCCCAGTTCTTGGCCAGCTTCGTTTTTTGGTCCATGATAGTCCCACCCCTTTCACCCCTCTCTATAATTTGGTTACACTTAAGCTTTGTTTTAATTTGTTAAAATCTTGTATTTACATCAGGGAATCTTCTTGAACGATTACATTACTTTGAAACCTTACATCATATCGATGTACGAGTCATTGGTAGACAGAAGAGAAGTGTTGATGGATCTCACGTGGATGTTAAAGACGTCAGCTTCTCTGCATTTGGAAGGTAAAATAGGTTATTCATTTTTTGACTTTTAATCGAATTTCTGTATAATCCCTTATGATGGTATATGGTAAGTAGTCCTAAACCATCAGCTTCTGGGTCTTGGGAGTTTATCCAGGTTTCTGTTAGTGTTAGCTAGACAATAATAATTGCTCGTTGTTACCCTTTGGATAGGATGCTAGTCTTTTGCATAATTCTTTCTACCACAGAACCAGGTGCCCAATAACTGATGGGTGGGCAAAGGAAACTGTATGCAAAGGGCCTGTCATAACTGCATGCTGTAGGTGACTATGACCCTGAAAGGTGTTCCATTATATCCTCTTTTAAAGAGATTTAAAACTTTTGAAAATATGAGATGAATGGATGTGATTTAAAAAACCAAAAAACAAAAACAAAAACAAAAACAAAAAAAAAAAAAAATGCCGGGAAATTTTTAAAAATTAATTTTATCCTTTGATTATTTTTCATTTCTTTTGTTTGTTATTTGATAATAAGGTAGCCTACCAGATGTGCCTAATATTACACATCTTTAAAATTATGCATTATGGGTCTCAATTACGCGTTTTGGCATTTGACTAAACTCATTACACATTTTCATAATTGGTGCTATTTATTTGAAATAAAATCAAAAAAAAAAAAAAACAATCATGAAAAACATAACTCAAAGGTGCTTAGACTGCATCCTTATCTGAAAAATAGATACATTTCACTTCTGCTAACAAGACGCGGTGAGTAAATATTGGATTGTAGACTAGATTTTAGTAACTTCTTAGTGATTTACTGGTCAATTTATGGATTACACGTTTGGTCTCAAATTACACATTTCTCTGCTTTGGGTTACATATTTTAAAAAAAATTGAACTAGATGGGTCCTGTCAAAAAACATTGACATGTATCTACAGTATTGCATTGTTGGCGGAATGATGGTAATGAATGTCTTCATTTGTGACAAAGCAGAGTGATGTTTAGCATGATCAGTGACTGGATGGGTAACAGTGATTACAAAAATCAGGGCATTATTTTATTGACTAAGGCACATTACACACATGACCTCATTCAATCCAGGTGTAAATGAATATCTGGCTACAGCAGACATGACCTGCCTAGTCCTAAGAATAATTTGTAGAAATACGAAATTTTAGGCTCCAGCTACAGAACTGCATATGCCTCTTTGATTCAGTAAATCTTATTGAAAAGGAAAGTGTAGTTCCTCACAACCTATATTCAGGACTTTGAATCATTATTGGATCATGCTGAAGGCAAATTATTTTTTTCTAAAACTATTTAAAGTGGATTTTTCTTTTTTTCCCTTGGAAACTATGAATTTTTGAAATATCAAGTAGGCAGCTCTGCTATAATATATTTTAAGAATGTGATTACAAAGGGAGTGCCTATTAATTGACTTGTACTGTACATAAAAAATTTTGAATCCATATGGTTTGACGGTGAGTGAATGAAGGACAGCATTTGCTGAATTCTAGCGTCTAAATTCTGCACACTCCGCGATGCTGCACACTGGAGCAGGGTGACCAAATTTTTTTCTGTTTAATAAGTCGTTATAATTTACATGCTAATGCCAGGTACATATATTACAGGATGCGTTGTCAACATGCAATGTCATAAAAAAACAAAAACCAATGGGGCTCTATTTAAGACAGGGCAATACAATTTTTTTTGAAAATCAAGTGACACAGTCACAAGACAAGATGTCACAAGATGTTTAGGCATCGTCAACACATTAATATGAGTGAGTTTCGTTGGGGATGGTTTGGGTTAGATAGAATAGATACATGCCATGCCAGTATAGATAGTATGCAGATGACGTCACTCAGACCTTTGTTATTGTTTTTGCCATCCACGTTTGTGAGTTGTTCTCACTAAACTGTATTAACCAGACTATAAAAGTTCATGGTTACACAGAGTTTGTCTGTTGGTCCGTTATACTTCTGGATGGCAATGTTGTGAACTCCTTGGCCAAGCGCATTCTATCTATATACCAGCAGTTTGTGATTGTGTCACATGTCATCACAAGGGAAGAGACGTATGGCTTATCGTGTGAGGGTAATGTAAAGTAGTCCTTCAGAGTTAATAGGCCTGTGAAGCCAGAGTTTATCCCGGTTTCTATAGTGTGAAACAAACAATAGCAATTGCTTGCTATCCTTTGAATAGGACACTGGTCTATCGCAAAGTACTTTCTGCCATATCTAACAGACCTTACTACCCAATCTTTGCTGGGTGGACAGAGGGGTCAGAAAAAAATCTCGACTACACCCAAGATCGATCACGGTCCCTTTTTGTATGAAGCGAGTGTGCCACCAACTGAGCTATAGAGGGGGTCCCTGTTGGGGTAATATAATGTGGGGCAAAAAAAAAAAAGGTATACTTAAAAGTTTAAAAAACTCAAACTGACAACATAATGCATGAAAACCAGCCCATACTCCTCAACAAGCGTATTGCTGATAAGGAAAATAAGGCAGGAAATAATATTTTAAGAACAGGAGCATAAAATTTTGACACATTCAGATTCTAGCACGAATTCTGTATTATGATGCATGGTGAAATACGGAAAATGCCATATACTCACACCCATATTACTCATATCTGTACAGTATAATTTATTTGAGTGTATTATATATTCTCGTTATAGCAATAAACTCATTTTTATATATTTCTTATTATTTATTAACTTCCTACAGAGCCATCAGGCCCATGGAGTCAGAAACAGACATTAGCAATTGCTTGCTATCCTTTGGATAGGACACTAGTCTATCACAAACATATTTCTTATACCTGTTCAATATCGTTTATTTCATTGTAATATATTCTTGTTTGCAAAATTTACTATAATTTGTCTGTGTGATGTATGTGCAGGAATTTCAACTTGGTGCTGACCCCAGGTTCCCCTGTCTTGAGTGCTGATCTGAATGCCAAGCTGGTGTACGGAGATGGACGGTCAGCACCTATATACATCAATAGCAATCAGTTCTTTACAGGACATTTAGCCGGTGAGTTTACAGATGATTTGGAGAACTGTAACTTAATTAGTAAATCTTCCAACTTAGTTCCAAATAGACTTGACTATTCAAATAAATATATTATATTTTAGAGATTTATGATTGTTATTTTTGCTATTCCCTCTGACATCTCATAAAGATATAAATCCTGGGTGGGTTTTTTGACCTTCTATAATGGGCAGGGAGGCACAGCATGGCTCAGTGGTATGGTCTTTGCTTCGTACCCAAAAGGTACCGAGTTCGATAACCCGCCACACTGTGTGGCCTTGAGCAAGTCACCTCGCCCTAGCTCACTTTGCAGCGCTGCTTTGCGGCTGATGCCTGGGTTATTCCAGTCTTCCCTTGGAATAGACCCTAAAGACAGATTTCCCCTATAAAAACCATTCTTCTTTGTCCTACTTTTTATCGGTGCCTTTATTTGTAAATCTTAAACTTTTCATTTTCCCATTTTCTTCCTTTTTACGGGCACTGAAATGACCTTCTGTCACATGCACTGTAAAACCCTTAAAAACAAAAACAAAGATATAGATCTATGCATTCATTAAATACTGTGTCTGATTTTTTTTCTTTTTCTTTTAAATGAGAATATTAGTGTGAAAAAAGAGTGCCTAATCATTTTTTTAAAAATGACACTCTTTTGTAACGGCATCATTAGATCCCGTTGCCTAGGCATTCCATGAAGGAATATAGATAATCCATCAAACAGGATGTCTGATGTTAACAGGAATCACCTATGTTGTCACAGTGAGCAAAATGAGGGTTAATAATCTTGCCCAAAGAAAAAAAAAGGTGTCTAATAGGTAAGTTGTAATATATGAAGTTGATTCTTGGTTCCTTATGGATTGCATAGGGAATAAATGAATTGCATTGAGAATGGTGAAATCATGGAAATAACCGTTAGAATATGTACATGTTTTTTGTTTTAATTTGAAGATAAGTCTTACTGCCTCTGTGAAATTCATGACAAATCTTATTTAACTTTGCAACAAATTCATAGAAAATGAGTCTGTGAAAGCTGATGCTCACACGGAATCAGGATTGTGGACTGCAAACATCTACGACAAAGACGATGTTTACATCCTGGAGGTAATACATTTTATTATATTGTTCTCAAAATTCAATTTAGTTTCTGTAATCAAAGCTCATTATGCTTGTGTAAAGAGTGATTGTGAAACTATTTTATTGTGAAAAAGTCTTTACAATTTTTTTTTTGCAATGTTAGTAGTGCATAGTGTTTGTTTAATTAATTAATTATTTTTAAAATTTTAATTGTCGATTGATTCTACTGTAGGATCAATGACACCTGTATTAGAGCCAGTTAAAAAAATAAATTCCTCATCGTGTTTGAAAACAAGAGAAACTTTTGCAGATCTCTTTTGATATAACAATCCATGTTAAGACAAAATTCTTGTTAAAAAAAAAGTGACATGAAGCTCTGGTACAGATAAATCAAGAAGCATTTAAAGTAGAAACCTTCCTGAAGCTACTATTATCGTTGGTTTTTAACTTCTTACGTCTTACACTTTTGTGAAATTTCTTGTAAAATATTGTCTTCATGTTTCCTACCTATTTGACATTACCATTATGAAATTATGTGCTATTTTATACGGAATGTGAAGTTAACTCATATATTCAGTATTAAATTAGATATAGAGATAAGACACTCTAAGGGGACAGGACCACTGTGAAGTTATAACTCAAAAATGTTCTGCCTTTTTAAAAAACATTTTTTTTCACATTTTACAAATTGATTTTACTAGGACTGGAACCCATATAGATTTTATGATATTTGAAGGTTTCTAGGGTAACTGTACATATTTATTTATTTTTTAAAGTTAACAAATCTCAAGTACACTATAATTCAGTCGGTTTGTCCTGGTTGTTCCTTTTAGCCGTCCCGTGGGCATCTGCCTCCATCCGATAATCATAGCATGATTGTATACAAGCAGTCCGATATCAGGTGGGAGAACATGTTTCCTGATCTCTACTCTAAACCAGGTCACAAGTAAGTTTGTTTATTTTCAATGGTTATTTGTTTTACTGACAAGGATGTTTTTTCATTTGGGGGGTGGAGGGGGGGGGGGGTTGATTTATTAGATATTTAAGTTGTCAGCATAAAATACCCTAAACATCGTTTATAAATTTAAATATAGCATTTATTACATTTATCTATGCCAAGTGGAAGAGTGGTGCAGGTGCAAAGTAAACATCAAAATACTGGTGTATGATACAATGCCTGACAGAATTGATAGAAAATTCCTCGGATGAAAATTTTATTTAGAAACTGTTTTTTTTCCCCCTTCTTCTTAATTTTCGTTAGTCCTTAATTTTTCAATTATCGTGTTTTGTTGATAAAGGGGAAACCTGAAACATCCAAATTATCTGTCTTCACTCAGTAAATCGAAGCTTCTATTTCATTAGTTATTGTTATATATTCCTTTTGAGTTTCAAGCAGCAACATTTTCATTAACCTTTGCCACAGGCAAACTATATGCAAGTCATTACATCCTGAAGACGAACCTGACTACAGTCCAGAGCAAGAAATGGGGAAAAATGAGCACCAGCATGTACCATTAGATTTTAGTAAGTTTCTATTCTTTCCCCGTTATTTATTTAACCCTCCCCTTACCAACTACAGGAAAATCATCACATTCGTTACGATACAATCATTAATTTTCTTTTTCAAATTTCTTTTGTCCATCATAAGATTTAAAGATATATTTTGATCATGGTTGTAATAAATAAATGAGAAATCAATGCTTTGGTTTTGAGGTTGTTTTGCTGAATAAAATTATGCATAGTGTGTATTATTTCTGTTGAGTTAGAGTTTTACAAATCTGAACAAGAGTATATGAAAGGTGCCAGGTGTTTAAAAAATATATCTTTACATTGGATGGATAAAAAATCCAGAGAAAATCCAGAAAATGGTGGGGTTAAGGAAAGAGTTACGTCTCGTTTTTGATAGAGAATATTTTTGTATAAAATAAAAAAGGAAAGAAAACTACTTGAGTGGCCTTCAATTTTCGAGGGGGATCAGACGTTTGAATTTAAAGTCAAATTATAGAACATGAGTCAAATGACTCTACTATTTTTGTGTGGAATATAAATTAAGTTATGAGAAAAAAAAAAAAAAAAACCAAAGAAGGGGGCAGTGTAAAGTAGTAAAATGGTTTTTATATCGTAATTTGGAGGTACTGGAGGTGTAAAATTAGCCGTTGTCTCTGTCAGAAAAACTTTAGGTAATATTGTCTAACAGGCATCATGTATACTGTATGTTACGTATTGCTGTTGGTCAGGGAGCATTTGTAAAGCGCATTGAACACGTTTAGTGGATATTGCGCTATATAAAAAAAGCTCAGGTATTTAAAATTTGATATATATTTTTTTTCCCAACCATTTTGAATTCTAGATGGCAACAGATCTCGACGTGCTTCGCCATCCCGTAACACGTGTCACATCATTGCTGTTGCTGATTACACATTTTATAAAGGACCAGGGGGAGGCTTTCCACATCAAACAGCCAACTATGTGGTGAGTAGTGAAGAACTGTACATGCATAGCCAGTTTTGTTATGAATATTAAAAAGCTGTAATATTGCTTAGCTAACAATATGTGTAAAGAGGTGTAATATAAATAGACAACTATAATGTGAGTATTAAAAGCTATAAACTTGCTTAGCCAACAATATGTGGAGAAAAGAGATGTAATATAAATAGACAACAATGTTATGAGTTTTAAAGAGCTGTATCATGCTTAGCCAACAATGTGTGTTATAAAGAGATAATATGAATAGACAACTATGTTGTGAATATTAAAGAGCTGTATCATGCTTAGCCAACAATGTGTGTTATAAAGAGATAATATAAATAGGCAACTATATTGTGAATATTAAAGAGCTGTATCATGCTTAGCCAACAATGTGTGTTATAAAGAGATAATATGAATAGACAACTATGTTGTGAATATTAAAGAGCTGTATCATGCTTAGCCAACAATGTGTGTTATAAAGAGATAATATGAATAGACAACTATGTTGTGAATATTAAAGAGCTGTATCATGCTTAGCCAACAATGTGTGTAGCAAAGAGTTGTATTATAAATAGACAACTATGTTTGAATAATAAAGAGTTGTAACATTAAAATGCATTGTCAACTTTGTTTTGGGCATTAAAGAGTGCAAACATGCTTACGAGGTTAGTACTGAAGAGCACTTTGGGCAAATTTATTTGGTAGTTCACCAATAAAATATCTCTTTTTTTTTTTTCTTCATCAGATTCAAACATTACAGAAAGTGAATCGTATTTTCAAGGAGACAATTTGGAACAAGGCAGAAAATCTTTACAACATGGGATTTCAAATTAAAGAGGTTCGTCGTCTCATTGTTGTCTCTTGACACTGACCGATATTATAAATATGGAGCATAAGAGGCAACTTGTTCTGTTTGAAATGGAAATTTGGTTTTGTATAAAAAAATTTTAAAATCTTGAGCTTGTACATAGCGCAGTATCCACAGAACATGCTCAGAGCTTTATAAGAGGTCCCTAGCCAAAAGCAACACTGGACATGTAGGACGAGACGTGATGCCTGTTAGGCGAAATTACAATTTTTTACGACAAAGACAACGCTGTTAATAGCCAGGTACTCATTTTACACCTGAGTGCAGTGAGGGAATGTTAGTAAAGAGCGTTTTCCAAGGACTCAATAATGCGCCGCTCAGAGCTGGACTCAAACCCAGGACCTTCCGATCCAAAGGTGAGTGTCATACCACTGGATCACATAACCACACAAGCCAGCTGTGGAGGAGGAATGAATTATGCATTACCTCACTCAACTTAGATTATCGATAAGTTAAGTTGGTAAATTTGCAGTTTTAGAAGTAAGGTTTATGTTTATAGCCACGTTCTAAAATAAGGCTTTAGTAAAAAAATCGATATAGATTAACATCTGCTTTGTTTTAATTATTGCTATGATTGAGGAATGGTTTTGGTATCGCTTCCCCCACAATATATAGTATTGCTGAGCTAGCCTTTTATTCTGTTGTCAATCTGCTTTTTTTTAGAAATGTATTTATGTTTTTATTGTTTTGTTTTTTTTTGATGTTCGCTGAAGAAGGGTTTTGAGCTTGAAAATTTTTTGCGTATTGTATTTTGTACTTTTTTGAAGCTGTTATATTCATTTTTGTCTATTACTTTTTATTGCCTCATGCAAGTGCTTTATTAAAGCATTATGAAGTCCATTGAATGTTACAAAGCCTTGAAAATGTGCTATATAGCTACATAGTTTGGTTTATTTAGTTCAATACTTACAAATTTAATAAATAATAATAATAACAATAATATAATATAATAATAATAATAATAATAATAATATAATAATAATAATAATAATAATAATAATAATAATAATAATAATAATAATAATAATAATAATTAATAATACACATTTATACAGCGCTCATTCTCGTTTAAAACACAGGTTCTGGGCACTTTACAATATAAATTATCAAATTTGAAAAAAAAAAAAAAAAAAAAAATACATTGCAATGAAATAATAACCAAATCAAGGGTTTATAGTGTCAATAAAAGCAAATACAGTAAAGATGTGTCTTGAGATTCTTGATTTCTTTGAATTTTCAGCTTCGAGTTCATTCCCAACCAACGGATGTGTCCAGGCAGCATCGAGGTCTTCATTACAACATGCACCGTAACTCCTGGCCTGATCATGATTTGTTAAAGGTAAGTATATAGATCTTTTGAACAAATTTAGCAATGGTTGTCAAATAATGCATCTGCATCATCATCATCATCGTCATTGTCGTCATCATCATCATCATCATTATTATCATCATTATCATCATCATCATCATCATCATCATCATCTCCATCATCATCATCATCATCGTCATCATCATCTTCAACATTCTCTTCATCCTCATCATCATGCCCATTTTCATAATTCAATACATCAAGAATGCATCATTTCACATTCTCACTACAATCGCCATTCCTTATTTCCATTAAAAATATTTTTTCAGCAATTTGGAGAAGACGCAAGCTTCCATAACTTCTGCCTAGCCCATCTGTTTACATACAGACAGTTTGCAGGGGGAGTTTTGGGCCTTGCTTACATCGCACCCGCTAGGAAATACGCTGTAGGTGGGATCTGCTCCAGCTGTAAGTCACTGTGCCAAAATTATCTGAGATATTATTTTTATATTATTTTATTTCATCATTTTCAGTAGCAGATCTGCCAACTCCTGATGTTTAATTTTTTTTGTTTTTTTTTTGTTTGTTGTGATTTTCTAGGGTTTTTTTTTTTTAGGCTTTAAAAAAATCAATTCTGATCTTTTTGTTGTAATCCTGTTGTTTTTTTTCCTTGATTTTTTTCCCTCAATGCTACGTGGGGTTTACACTTATTAAATGACTCAATTTGAGTCTCCAAATGGTTTTTATTGTATACTTCTATTGAATTTCATAACAAAAGCCTTTAATCTTTGTTACAATTATCACTCAAACTCTCATTTTTGGCTTCCGTTAAAAAGAAAGAAAAAAAATAAAAATGAATCACGATTTTTTAAATTAAAAACATTATGCTGTAAGTGTCCAGTCCTGTATAATGACACCCATCCCCCCCCCCCCCCCCCCCCCCATCTCCCCTCAAAACAAAAAAAAACTTGAGTATTTATATTTAGCAAAATATCCTCTGAACATGCCTATTAGGCAATATTAAAATAGTTTTATTTTGACAGAGACAGCGCTGTAAACAGCCAGGTACTCATTTTATATCTGAGCACAGTAAAAGAATGGTAGTAAAGAGCCTTTTTCAAGGGCTCAACTTTGCGCCACTGAGTGTCATACCACTAGAAGGCTGTATTGTCTTATGATATGACACTCACTTTGGGATCGGATGGTCCTGGGTTCGAGCCGTGCTTGGCGCATTGTTGAGTTGGGCTATATAAAAGCTTAAGCTCAAGTTAAATAGTGTACCCATGCATTTTCACTCTTGGTTTGATTTCAACTATTTGCAAATTTATTATTATTTTATTTATTTATTTTAAAAAAAAAAAAAATAAATTAATGCAGCATGATTATTTAAATCAAATATTTTCAGCCCGTACCCGGCGAGCAATGAACACAGGATTTAGTTCAGCTATGAACACCAAGGGGAATAATCTCTTGACACAGGAAGCTGTTTTAGTCACAACACACGGTGAGTTCCGTCAGTATATCGTTAGAAACTGCTAGATTGCCACACAGGCAAAGGTGATTGTTCGAAAATGTTTGGTGCACCCTCTAACAGCAACACCAACTCTCTTCTTCTTCTTCTTCTTCTTTTTCTTCTTCTTCTTCTTCTTCTTCTTCTTCTTCTTCTTCTTCTTCTTCTTCTTCTTCTTCTTCTTCTTCTTCTTCTTCTTTCTTCTTCTTCTTCTTCTTGTTATTATTATTATTATTATTATTATTATTATTATTATTATTATTATTATTATTATTATTATTATGGCGACGATGATGATGATGATGATAGAACGTGTGAAAAATTAAAATCCGAAAAGGTGTGTAAGAAACAGTGCCAAACAATGCAGAAAGAAAAATACAGGTAAAAAAATCATCCTAAAGAATTAGACTGCCTGGATCGGAGATTGCATCAAGGCCTCATGATTACCGATAAGACTTACTACCATTCCACCACAATGGTTACCTAGTATGTAAGGGCGATTTAATGCCTATATTATATTCCCCACCTTTCTGCACCATTACAAACAAATATTGCACACGAAAAAATGGGGATGAAGACATGAGAACATGCTCCATTTTACCTTTTATTTGCCTGTCTGTATTGTGGATTGAACATCAGATCTCCTGTATAATGGTAAGCACAAATAATTGATGACACCCAATTTTTATGGCACTCAACGTAAATTATCAACAAATTACTCATGTCTGAATAAGTTCTTAATAGGTGGTCAAGGGATGCTATACTGCACCACTTTGTTTTATTCAATAATCATTTTATGACAGCTGAGTGGATTAGACATTGCACTTACACCCAGAGATCCCGAGTTTGAGTCCGACTGATGATATCTAACCTTTTCTTGAGTCAAACAAAAAAACAAACAAAACAAAACAAAAAAACTTGAGCTTTTATGTAGCACCCACTAAACGTGCTCAAAGCACTTTACAAAGGGTCCCTAGCCAACATCAACTCTTAACATATAGAACAAGATTGGATGCCTGTGAGGCGATATTACATTTTTCAGACAAGTGACAACGCTGTTAATGACCAGATACTCATTTCACCTGAGTATGGTGAGAAAATGTGAGTAAAGAGCCTTTTCCAAGGACTCAACTATGCATGGATCAGTGGGACTCGAACCCAGGACCTTCCGATCCAAAGGTGAATGTCGCCACTAGACTACAAAGCCACGGGAAGTACTTAGAACTTTTTGCACACTCATTGGGTATGCATTAAGGCTGACATCTTGGTTTTCTCAATCTTATTTTCTTTCGTGAGATGGACCAAACAGACGAATTTCCTCCAGGGATGAATACAGGGGGTTTCGTAATTTGTTTACAATTTTGATTTATTTTTTCCTCCACATTTCCATCTTCCCTGGATCCAATATCTCACAGAATTTGGTGAGTTTTTGTTGTTTGTTTGTTTGTTTGTTTTTGTTCCGTTATGAGACTTATGTTGTAATGGCCAGTCTTTGAAAAAGATATTATTTTTTACCCTTGGAAGACAGTTACATGTTTTTGTTTTTCTTCTCTTCTTTGGAAAAGTAATCATAAAAATGGTGGTGGTATTAATCATGGTGTTGAGGAGAAAGATAGTGATGATGTTAAATGGGCTTTGTCTTATTAACATTAAAGCACAAATTGAGACATACTGATTTTTGTTTTAAAAGGATTTTAGAAAACCCAGTCCAAAAACCGTTTTACTTAAAAGATTGCTTCAAACTTAAAAGATGGGAGTAATTATACCTCAAAGTTTGATTAAACAGTTACATTAAAGATTCCTTTTTTGATACTCGCATATTTCTATAAAAACGTTTGCTCTTCTTTCTCTCCCTTGTATCCATTAAGGCCACAACTGGGGTGCTGAACACGATGCAGAGACTAGGGAATGTGCTCCTAGCTCGTTCAACAATGGGAAATATCTGATGTATCCATATGCCGTCAGTGGGTTTGAGGAAAACAATTATGTGAGTTGTAAGACTGTTAGCCAATCATTGCAAAAGTAACCTTTGACATGTTTTCACAGCAAAGTTCACAATGTCAATTTTAGAAATTGTGTCCCCCACCCTCCCCCCAACCCCCACCTTCCTTCCCCAATTCAGTATTATGTCAGTATGAACCAGAATCAAGAAAGTTGAAATTAATGTTTACATGGTTAAAATTAAATAACAATGTGAAATTGAATGTAAGCCTCAATTTAATATACCAAAACAGACAAAATGGATATTTCGGGTTTCCCCTTTATCAACAAAACAGGATGAATGAAACACTACAGACTACACTATCACATATCTCATTCGTCTGTAGTGTTTCATCCATCCTGTTTTGTTGATAAAGTGGAAACCCGAAACGTCCATTTTGTCTGGTTTTGTATATTAAATTGAGGCTTACATTCAATTTCACATTGTTATTTATTTCTTCTAGCTTTGAGCAGCTACCTTTACACAGTTAGAATTACAAATTTTTAGGCTTATGTCATTAGAAGCCACATTCATCCATTTCAACGGGCGATATAAATTCCAATACAATTTCATTATTTTGATCTTAAAGACAATCTTTAGTGTCGGGTTGAGCCTGCATATAACATTTGGCATTTGTATAGCGCCTTGCCCCGATTTCATCAGGCTGTAAGTACGTTACACTTTTAAAATAAATAAAGAAATACAATGAAAACTAAAAACATAGTCACTTAAATAGCAATGGACATTACATTTTACACACATGGTAGATAAAACTTCATTTACAAAATTGAAATCATGAGATGAAAAGGTGAGTTTTCAATTTAGATTTGAAAGCTGATAATGAGTCAGCACTTCTAATATTCTGGGGGAAGAGCATTCCAAAAATGGGGTGCCAAAAAATTCAAGTGATTGTTCACCAATTTTGCAACATAATAATACTGCATTGAAACGGTGGGTTACAAATGTGTTTAGATAATTTTATAATGAAAGAAGAGTGAGATGGCTCAGTGGACAAGGTATTGAACTATAACCTGAGTAACCTGAGTTCAAGCCTCACTTCATTCACTTCTGTTTTTCATTATTTTGCAAGATTATTAATCAATGATTTGCTAACTAGAACAGCACATATGATAATAAAAAAAATAAATTAAAAAAAATCCCCTTGAGTAAATTTGTCTTTATTTATTTATTTCTTTTTTTAAAGAGGAAATTTTCTTTAGGGTCCATTCCTAGGGAAGACTGGAATTACCCTAGCGTCATTGTATAGCTAGGGCAAGGTGACTTACTCAAGGCCACACAGCTATTCAAACTTGGTACCTTTCGGGTATGAAGCAAATACCATACCGCTTAGCCACACTGCCTCATGATTCCTGTAGATATTGCTTTCTTGCGTGATGGGTTATTTAAAAAAACTCAGTCACTCCACTCAAGTAGATATGATCTCAAATTGTCATTTCGAGATCATACCTACTTGCCGCCAAGACATGCCAAATACTTTTCATCCATCTGTTTAGATTTTGTTTGTTTTTATTGTTATCAGCTGAAACTTTCTGTGTTTCGTATTTTTTTCTTTTTTGAAGCTGTTACATTTATTTTTGTTCATTATTTTTTAGAAGTCTACAGCTTCCAGCAGTATAGTATCATAATGAAATAATTACTCTTTATTTTTTTCTACAGCACTTTTCACCATGTAGTAAGCGTTACATCACATCGGTTCTTATGACAAGGTCGGGCCAATGCTTCAGGAGTGAGTAGAATAAATATTTTAAAATTATTTTTCATGACCTATTTTTCGCTACTTGACCTAAGGTTGATTCAGACTTGTCTTTTGAATCGTCACCAGCTTTGTAATCGTGCTTCATTTTGACAGCATTCGAGTTATAAATATTGTGATGTGTGTATTGTTGTAACATCTTTTTGTTTTCTTCACCTTTTCCTGCTCATGATCTCACATATTCAATTGTCAAGTTGTTTTTTTTGGTTTGTTTTTAAAAAAAAAAATACTAGTTGTAATTTTGTGTTTGTGTGTTTTTGAACTAAGAAAGATTGTTTTTAAGTTATTTGTTTATTTTGTTTTATTTACTTTTCTTTGGTGAAATTTTGCTGTTGATCAAAATAGTTAATGAACAGGATGGCAATATAAGTAGAGTTTAATCAATATTTATACTACACAATTAAATGCACACATGTACTGCTGAACTTTAAATTATATTTAGTATATCGTGTGGAGGAGGGTTTAAGATTTTAAAAAACTGAATATGGAGAATATTTTACAATAGAAAGATAATAATAGTTTGATAGAGATACCAGTTATTATAAATTAAATTTTCTCGTAATGAGATTTGGTACCTGGTTAGAATGATACTGAACTAGATGTTACTATTGTAAGAATTTTTTGGGTAAAATTAGATAATTATTACAACAATTGGTGAGATACTTTTAAAGTGTAAAATAAAACTATTTTCACTATAATTAATATAACGAGTGATAGATCCTGTTTATCATCCTTATCCCAGCTTAAATCTCTTCCTTTTTCTAAATTTATCTAAATTTTTAAAAATTCCCTGTCCACTTTAAAGCCTTTTATCAAATCAATGTTTAACCAGACAATCACCCTGTGAAAATAATGTGATGAATAAGATTGAGATGAATTTAGCCTTTTAGTGGATTTATATGCATAATCCGTACCAAATTTGTAAGGAAGGTATTCGTTATACATAGCTTAGCTCTTTATCTGACATATCAATATTGAGAGAAATAGATTGTTGAAAAATGTGTTTTTAGGTGAATTTTGTTTGGTGAAATATAGTCTCGACACTCATGGCAAATGTGAGTTATTTATTTTTTCTCCCCCAGTACATGAAATGGGATAAATTTATTTCATATCGAATAACAAATTAATGCCAGCAGATTGTTCTTAAAGGGCATTTTCCACTTTCATTAAAACAGTAAATTTATGAGTCATTTAATTATGGCTGTGATTTGAAACTATGATTATTATTATTATGTATTATTTAAAAAATATATATAATTCATGTAAGGCTGTGCTACACCTAAGCCACATCAAACATTATTTTAAGAAGTAACAATGTAGGGAGTAAAGAGATTAGAATTAAAAACAAGAGAAAAGAAAAACCGAGGAAGTATGCAATAAAAAATAATTTAGTAGGTGCACATTTTTCAGAATCGCAAAAGATACAAGGGCTTGAAGTCACTCCAACGTACTCCATAAATTTATGTAACTTTATGTTGTCATTCACTTCAATTCATAAACTGTGAACATCTTAAGTCTATTATTACCAGGTTGTAGTGTTAACAAAATCATTTATAATGGAAAGAAAAACAAAATATATGTGTCATAAAAGTGATTAAGATAAGAGACAACTGAAATAAATTAGATTAAACCACAAAGTTAAATAATAGGTTTAACTACTACAACTAATCAATATCTCAGATCTAACTTCAAGCTAATATTTATTAATATTCAAGAAAAATTCTGTACTCAAATCTGTGTTCATAACATAGTTAAATTGCTAACCCTCTATATCAGCAAATTATCATTTTTCATCATTTATTTCCATCTAATCCGCCAGATAGCTTTTTCCTCTCAAAAGCCAGACATACTTACCATTCCATAATAAATTTACGGAAGTAATGAATAAAATAAATAAATGCAGAATTATATGATTTTAACGATTTCATATATAATTGATCGGTTAAGGGGTCCTGGTATTTCAGTTGGAAGAGCACTCGCTTTACATGCAAAGGGACCAAGATCGATCCTTCCCCTCTGTTCACCAGTCATGATTTGTTAGCTAGGTCTGTTAGATCTTACAAGAGTACTTTGCAATAGACTAGCATCCTATCTAAAGGTAGCAAGCAATTGCTATTGTCTGATTAAAGCTTTAGAACATGGGATAACCTCGGGCTCCATGGGTTTTATGACTCTGTGAGATTTATTCATTTAAATGGGATTTTTTTTTTTTTTTCGCAATCGTTTCTTTATACACACTTTTTATTCAGTCTCCTATCCACAATATTTAAAATAGAAACATGGTAAATTTCAAAATCCCAGAATGTTTATTTTGGGTCTTCCAAGGGAAGATGACATCAGGCACAGTTCAGCACCACAAAGTAAGCTAAAATGAGGTGACTTGCCCAATGTCACACTGCGTGGCGAAGGGAATCGAACTAGTCACCCACAAGATATGAATGGAGAATGTGCAAAATTGTCCCCTCTAGTATCTCAAATTATTGAATTAGAAAAAAAAATAAGGAAAAATTGAATTTTATTACTGATTATTTTTGTAGTGAATGTAGCAAGTTCCCTTTAACTGTGCGGGTATGTGGTATAGTGGTATGACACTCGCTTTTGGATCAGAAGGTCCTGGTGTTCGAGTCTCATTCAGCGCATAGTTGAGTCCTTGGAGAAGGCACTTTTCTCACATTCTGTCACTTACTCAGGTGTAAAATGAGTACCTGGCCGTTAACAACGTTGTCTCTGTTATATCGCCTAAAAGGCGTCATGTCCCATCCTACATGTTAAATGTTGCTGTTAGCCAGGGACCCTTTGTAAAGCGTTTTGAGCAAGTTTAGTGGATATATATATAAAAGCTCAATTTTTATTTTATTTTATTTTTTTAAGTGGCATTTCTCATCACCTTGTTACAATAGATGATTTTCCGTCACGTGATCGGCCATTTTCACTAATATCATTGATTTCCTATAACATTTTTTATGGTTATGGATTAAACTCTGATTGATTTAACTTGTTTATGATTAACTGTTGATTCAATTTGACCTTTTTTGAGCCCTTTCGCTTTAGCTGAGAAACCTTCCAACTTCCTTTTAACCTTGTATGATTAACCAGTAGTTAGCAATGAATGTGATTCAATTTTTGTATCGCCATTCTAAATCACGATTAATATTGATTTAAAGTCTACCCGGTTTTTCTCATTTTGGATGAGTTAGGAGGTACATACAATGCAAGAGGAAATTAGTCATCGTTATGTTGTTGTTTTGAACTGTTATGTTTTGTTTTGTTTTTAGTGGATGGAGAGAGAGAGAGAGAGAGAGAGAGAGAGAGAGAGAGAGAGAGAGAGAGAGAGAGAGAGAGAGAGAGAGAGAGAGAGAGAGGAGAGAGAAAGAAGAGAGAAGAGAGAGGAGGGAGTGGGGTGAGGGGAGGGTGAAAGACAAGATTTGTTTCTGATAAAATGGTATGGACTGTGATGTAGTGATTGTAATTGTGATTATAATGAATAATGATAATATATAATGAATGATAAGTAATAAATAATATATAATAATAAAAAATTATAAAATAATAAATATAATAATATAAATAATAATAATAATAATAATAATTTAATAATAATAATAATAATAATAATAATAATAATAATAATAATAATAATAATAATAATAATAATAATAACATTAATAATAATAATCAAAATAATAATAATATTAATGATAATAATCATAATTATAAAATGATATTGATAGTAGAATTAATGATGACGCCACAACCCCATTTAGATAGCCAGGGACAAAGATGACAATTCATTTCTCTCATAATCCTACAATAATGTTGGTCTAACGTTTTTACTGCTTGTAATGAGGATGTAACAAAACACTATCACTTTTTAAAGAATACATTATTTCTATTGGTCACCAACTTATACTGCTGTTTGACTGTCCTTCTACTTCTGGGTTTTCTTGGTTGCTTAAAATCTTTTCCCTGATTTGTACTCGAGTGTGTTCGTATATTATAACTTTCTGAACGTATTTGTGATGGCATAAGGGACATTCAAATAAACGCCTTATTTTTATTTTTTATTTTTTCGGAATTTATACCTAACGTGATGTGAAAAGATCCTTAAATTGCCATTATCTATTCACAATTCTCGATGATGCTTTATAAGTTTCAAACTTATATGTTGAAATTTATGAAATCAAAACTGTTGATTATTGAAGTCAATCAAAACACTTTAATTTGAGGGGTATTTTAAAGTCATTTAATCATACAATACTGTACAATAATATACAATACTATACAATATAATAATAATCATTTATATAGAGCCCACTTCCAAATTGATAAAATGCTCGTAAGCACTTAGAATTACAGATGGCTCACTCGCATGCACACACACTCACAACATGCACATACACTTAATAATAAATTCAATGCTTCACTATATTCATTCTTGGTATCATACACCTGTTTAAAAAAACTCTTTCTTAAAAGAGGAAAAAGAGCCAGATCTTTTTGTTTGAAGTGATAGAGACTTGCAAATGCTTGGGGCAGCATAAGTAAAAGAGCGGTTGAAACTCATTGTTTTAGGGAAAGGCATATCGAGATTATAAGAGTATGAGGATCTAAGAGCACTTAGAGGATTCTGAATTTTAACAAGAGATTTCAAATAATATAGGGCTGAAACTTTGAGGCGTTTATATGTTATTCTCTCCTTACTCGCCATTTCCATAATTTTTCCTGAATCAACACACTCACTGAGGACAACAATGATGTTTTTGTACATTTTCTGATGTGTTGTTGAGAAGAGTTTTACATTTTGAGATTTGTTCAATGTTGTTGAGACAATGTACAGTGTAGTTAAGACTATTTTTACATTTTGAGATGTGTTCAATGTTGTTTAGATGATGCGTGCAATTGTAGATGTGTACAATGCTGATGAGATGATGTGTACAGTTTTAGAGGTATACAATGTTGTTGAGACAATGTGTACATTTTTAGATGTGCACAGTGTTGTCGAGATGATCTCTACAATTTTAGACGTACATTTAGAGATGTGTTCAATGATCTTTGGATGATGTTTTCAATCTTTGATGTTTTCAAGTTGTTGAGAGATATTCATACTTTTATGTCGGTCATAACCTTTTCTTTTCATATCCTCTTTTTTCATATCACTCTCTGAAGACTGCATGAGTCATGTACACAAATGTAAAGATTTATTTCCCCCTAAAAGTGAAAGTTTATACTATAAGCAAAAATGAATATAAAAGCTTTAAAAACGTTTCGGGCTCAAAACCCTTCTTCCATCAATAACAAAAACAATAAAGACATTAACGCAACATTTGCAGATGACGGAGAAGTATTTGGCTCGTCTTGTCCGCAAGTACTATGACATTCAAATCTGAGGTCATATTTTTGTTCTTTAAGCACATTATTTTCCCCCTGGTGCTACACTGATGGAAATTCCCTGTGCATTATTTGGTTGGGGCATCATACAGGCCTCGAGACATTTCCCCCCCAATAATCTTGCAATTTATAATCTTGTTTTGAAGTCATAGAATAAGTATTTTGGAAATGATGATGACTACCAGCTTTTATTTAATGAATCAAATGCTTTTTGGAAAATGAGCCATGAATTGAAATTGCACTTCTACAGCAAAAACCCAATCTGACAAAGTCATACACCTTATTGATGCTCTGCGTTTAGGTAAAATACTCAAAACATCCACCAGCTGTATATAACATATCAACACACAAGACTAAGTTGAACGTTTATTGTCTGATTGAAATAATTTGTGAGAACTAATCACCAAATTAGTCCTCTATAAATAACAAAGAGCTGAGTGTCATCAATTTTGTCCCTTCTATAGAATACGTATTAATTTCACTTTTCTAACAATAGCTTAATTTCTTCTTTCTTCTGATTATCCAATAGAGAAATAATAAAGAACTGATTTGGACAGAAGTGATAATAGTAAAATAAAATAAAATACAGACACAGTTGCATCAGTTTTGTAGGTCATACATTAGCAATTGGTCGCCATTACATGAAAGACACACAATCCAAAAAGGCCAAAGATCTCTTTAAAGCCTGTCAGGAACGATTGTTAGCCTGATTCCAAATGAAAAAAAAAAACAGCACTCATACCAGGTCCTGCAGTCATGAGTTAATTCTCATCTCATCTCGTTTTTTTCCAAGCGCCATCCAAATACGGAATAATCTGCCTGAAAATATTTTTAAAAATTAATGGCCAAATTGAAACTGATAGAAAATCGATAAAATCATAATGAAGGCTTGGGGTCGTCCATTTTTTCTCTCCACACTCACAATCATGATTATCTTTGATGTACGGAGTTATGACTTAAGGACAAGACAAGGGAAGAAATGTGACATGAGGCAGGAAGATGTTGATTAACAGTTGTGCATTACCCTGTTCCACTCTTTGCAACTTTAGAATTGTTTCAGTCAACACATTTAGTACTTGATAATCAACCTTACGACCTTGGAGCATTTTCTACGTGCACCATGCATATTTTGGGATCACATATTGTTTCCATTTTTTCCTTGTGTTATTGTAAAAATATAAAAGTTTACGTGATAGTTGAGATTATTTTTTTTTATTATTATGAGGTGTCAATTAAATAAATCTACTTCGAGTTTTGATCCTGTCTTTTCATTTGCTGTGGGAGAAAAAATTACGAGTTTTTGAAATCTTATATTTATCAGTTTTCACCTAAATCAGTAAATTTTGAAGCAGAAAAATGTCATCAAACATAATTTCGTTTTCCTCACATCCATTTTTGTGTTTGATGTGAATTATATCTGTCTTTATTGCTGTTGCTGTTTTATTTTAAAATTATTATTTGTTATCGTTTTCTTCTTTTTCTTCTTCTTGTTTTGATTCAGTTGATTAACTTATTTAAACGCATCATTTTCTTTGGTTTTATTACTTTCCGTTCCTTTTGCTTTGACCATACTATGAGACTCATCCATGTTTTTACAGAACCGGATGTACCCAAGTCGAAGAGTAAGTCTCATTAGATTACCACTGCTGCTATAGCTACCACTAATTATCAGTCTAGTTCATTTTGCCTTTTTCTTATAATAGAATATATTTTATATCTATACATTATAAGACTCACTATTATTTCAAATATCATTGTTGTTTCACATCTCCCTTTCAGCATACCTTTTTTTCTTTTCATATAGACGTCTATATATATTTATTTGATTTTTAAAAAAAACTTGTTCCTTTTCCTTTTCATTTCATAAACATTTTTAAAAAATTGAATAAAATATTGTCGTAGTAATCTGATGCGTTAAATTTGTGAGGGAAAAAAATGAATTGTTTCGATAATTAGATATATCTGTTCAAAGAAATTAAAAATTATTTCTTGAGTAGATGAGAAATCGAAGTGAGAAGAGTCTATTAAAATAAGATTTGGGCAACATCTTTCAATTAAATTGTTGCTTTGTATATTATTATATTTTTAAAAAGAACAAAGAATTAGCAACATTTTTTCATTAGTCAAACATAAAATTTTATATTTTTTGTTTATTTTGTTTTGTTTGTTTTTTTTCATCTAAGGACCAGGTAATTAATAATGTATGCATGATAAATGTTTTATGAGGGTGTCATGATGAGGAATGAGAAAAAATTAATATCAAATTATGTGATGTTTAAATTGTGTTGTGATGTGACCTCTTAAATGTAAATAGAATGAAAAACCCAACAAAAACATCGAATGTTTAAAGTTATATTAGAATTTGGTGACATTTATGTCAAGTTTATGATTTCGTGTGTTTGGAAAGATAGAAAGATTTGATCTTGCTACTTTTGACTGTTTCTTTATTCAAAGTATTAGCCTGGGATTATAATTTATTTACAAATTAAATTATCAAAATACTTTTATTCAATACAACTATAATTTTCAAAAACAATCCAATATATATATATTCATGGAGCTGTTAAGTCAAAATGTTTCTTATTAGAAATTACTTTTTAGCAATTGTGAGATATTGTAAGTTTTTCGTCTCGTATTCTAAAATTGGTATCTGATGTTTGTTGTTGCATAAAGGGAGAATTTGGTTTTGTAACAAAGTCTGTACATGGTCAAAAAAAAAAAAAAATTGATATGTGCCTACACGGTATACATGGAATCATTTAAAAGAAATATTTTTTATATTTTGTTTATTTAGTTTAACTAGACATTAAAAGCTAAATTAAAGATTTTAAAAATCGTCACTAAAGAAAGTCTAGAAAGGTGACCACACCAAGTGACAAGATCATTGTTGTGTTTTACCTTTAGACAGTGTTACTCTCCCCAATGCACAACTCACCAATGCACAACAATCCAAGAACACTACTGGAGGTGAGTTACCTCCCTTTCTCACCAAAAATTTGAAACCGTTCAACACACACCCTGACCTGACATGACCTCAAATCCTTTCCTCCAGACCCAACTCAGCTTCATTCCTCTCCCCTGCTCAATCAATCAAAACACTAATAGTGATTTACACCACAAAAAGCAGAATTTAGAATAGAAAAGAAAAAAAGAATTGAAAAGTGACGTAGAACCTGAATCTGAAAATGAATGTTACTCGAAGTCGACTCAATTCTGAGTATTTGTATTTGAGGGCAGAGAGAGTTGTTGAATGTGACAGCCATTGTTGGTATTTAGGCTGAAGAATTTTGATAATCTTCATTTTGAATGTTTCTAAAGCCGTTGTTTTCACATATGATTCGGGAAGAGCGTTCCAGTCTTTGATAGTGCGGGGTGCAAATGAATATCTGAAGATGTTTTAGTTTGTAGATTGGTGTTTTAGTGTTTTTGAGTGGGTTCTTCTTTGAATGCGTGAATTTCGTTGTAAGTCTAGTTGTTCTGGTAGATGGCCGTCATTTTATTTGCAATGAGACACGCAGCCCAAGACCTCAATCAGCTATTATGTCGGGGTGATGCACATGAAGAAAAATGAATTCAAAGTCAAAATGATAAGGAAAAATAATATTTCAGAGTTTTGCTCTTCAAGATTTTATACTCTTTATTCTTTCAAACAACCCCCCCCCCCCCCAAAAAAAAAAAAAACAAAACAAAAAAAAAGCAAAAAAATACAAACAAAACAAAACAAACCAAAAAAAAAACAATAAAGAAAAACCCGTTCGCCCAAGTCTCATATTTTTGGCCATAAATTTCAATTATCACCACTTGAGCCACCTGGACATAATAGCAGTTTGAGGTGGTGGATTACATATTATGTGTTCTATTGCCTCAAAACGGTTTTATATGTCACGATGTACCAAATCTCAGAAAGTGATCTGAAATTAAAATGAGCAGAAGTGTGACCCGTTGTATTTAAATGGTGTTCTGTCGGATTGAATTGGACCTTGAAAAGTGAATTTTTGCAATTATAATGGCAAAAAGTACAAACTTAAGGTCTTTCGCAATGCAAGAAATTGTATTTGTTCTCCACTGTAAAGAAGAGAAGTTAACCTAAAGTTTCATATTTGTGGCTATAGATTCTATTTCCTACACCTAGTTTATCCCAACATGACACCTCTTTGAGATGATGGGGCACAAATATGATTTGTTTTTCTTACCTTGAAACAAAAAAAAAAAACAAACTTAAACCAGTCGATTATTCTTGTCTATAAATTAAGTTTTTCGGCATTTAAACCATCCGACACACAGTACTAATTTGAGATGTTGGGTCTTGAATTATGTTTGAAAACAACTGCTCATTCATAAAAGGTGTTGCATTGTTGCTGTCTTATTGTGGATTTTGTAATGGTGTCAGCTTTCGAAGCAGAAAAGACACGCAGTCTTGGAAGGTTGGCTTGGAATGTGTGTCTTGGGGAGAAATTCCATATACAGACGCCATTTCAATAACTATGTATATACCTCGTTGCTCACTTGGATTTAAAATTAAATTATTATTTATATAAAGAATCTGGACTGGTAGGATTAATATTAAATAGATAAAGTTTGCATCTACAATTGGGGTCTTCATTTTGCTAGAGTTGGAACTCCGGAACTCTCAGGTACAACTGATAAACTAATCAAGATGACCACACAACTTTCGCTTGACCGGAAATTTTTAAACCATCGAAATAACAAAAACTCGTCGTTTTAGTGGAGGTCAATTTGTTTCTTTGTTTGGATAAATAAAATTGATTCAAGGTGAGCAAAATAAATTAAATTTATTAGTAGTCATTGATGTGGCATCTTTTAATGGAATTTTTTTGGTGGCTTGGGGAGCCTTGAATGGCATGTGATTGGTAGAGTGATTAGTAGTCATTGATGTGGCTTCTTTTAATGGAGTTTTTTTGGTGTCTTGGGGAGCCTTGAATGGCATGTGATTGGTAGAGTGATTAGTAGTCATTGATGTGGCATCTTTTAATGGAGTTTTTTTGGTGTCTTGGGGAGCCTTGAATACCATATGATTGGTAGAGTGATTAGTAGTCATTGATGTGGCATCTTTTAATGGAGTTTTTTTGGTGTCTTGGGGAGCCTTGAATGGCATGTGATTGGTAGAGTGATTAGTAGTCATTGATGTGGCTTCTTTTAATGGAGTTTTTTTGGTGTCTTGGGGAGCCTTGAATGGCATGTGATTGGTAGAGTGATTAGTAGTCATTGATGTGGCTTCTTTTAATGGAGTTTTTTTGTCTCTTGGGGAGCCTTGAATGGCATGTGATTGGTATGGGTGATTATTAGTCATTGATGTGGCTTCTTTTAATGGAGTTTTTTTGTGTCTTGGGGAGCCTTGAATAGCATGTGATTGGTAGGGTGATTAGTAGTCATTGATGTGGCTTCTTTTAATGGAGTTTTTTTGTGTCTTGGGGAGCCTTGAATGGCATGTGATTGGTAGGGTGATTAGTAGTCATTGATGTGGCTTCTTTTAATGGAGTTTTTTTGTGTCTTGGGGAGCCTTGAATGGCATGTGATTGGTAGGGTGATTAGTAGTCATTGATGTGGCTTCTTTTAATGGAGTTTTTTTTGTGTCTTGGGGAGCCTTGAATGGCATGTGATTGGTAGGGTGATTAGTAGTCATTGATGTGGCTTCTTTTAATGGAGTTTTTTTGTGTCTTGGGGAGCCTTGAATAGCATGTGATTGGTAGAGTGATTAGTAGTCATTGATGTGGCATCTTTTAATGGAGTTTTTTTGTGTCTTGGGGAGCCTTGAATGGCATGTGATTGGTAGGGTGATTAGTAGTCATTGATGTGGCATCTTTTAATGGAGTTTTTTTGTGTCTTGGGAGCCTTGAATAGCATGTGATTGGTAGGGTGATTAGTAGTCATTGATGTGGCTTCTTTTAATGGAGTTTTTTTGTGTCTTGGGGAGCCTTGAATGGCATGTGATTGGTAGAGTGATTAGTAGTCATTGATGTGGCTTCTTTTAATGGAGTTTTTTTGGTGTCTTGGGGAGCCTTGAATGGCATGTGATTGGTAGGGTGTTGAGGTTTGGATTGATGGATAGGATGTGATTGGTAGGGTGTTGAGGTTTGGATTGATGGATAGGATGTGATTGGTAGGGTGTTGAGGTTTGGATTGATGGATAGGATGTGATTGGTAGGGTGTTGAGGTTTGGATTGATGGATAGGATGTGATTGGTAGGGTGTTGAGGTTTGGATTGATGGATAGGATGTGATTGGTAGGGTGTTGAGGTTTGGATTGATGGATAGGATGTGATTGGTAGGGTGTTGAGGTTTGGATTGATGGATAGGATGTGATTGGTAGGGTGTTGAGGTTTGGATTGATGGATAGGATGTGATTGGTGGAAGAAAAAAGACAGGGAAGCAAAGTGCAAGTCTGCCGTTATAGGACAAAGGTTTGCATATTTGTAGGTGGCAATGTTGATGGTTTTCCTCGGATTAAAATGTTATATTTCCCTCAATCAAATGTACTGGCAGTGAGAAATTTGATGTGTGGTGGAACAAATAGGTGCAGCTTCCCACTCTTTAGAAGTTATCGAGAGCTTCAATGATAGTTTATCATCTCAATTGCTCTAAAATGTTGTGTGTGTGTGTGTAGTGGGGGGGGGGGGGGGGGGGGGGGGGATGAATGCTATAAAAATAATGGGGCTTAAAGGCAATCATTCAAAATTTTCCTCCCTTTTCAGTTTTTGGCACTATCAGCACTGATGTGGGTCAAATTGAGTTATTGACGCTGTAATAATCTTGAGCTGATCGTGAATTTTTCTCTCTGGGTATCATGACTCTCTCCAAGTCAATAAATAAATGATTTAAGATATAAGATTTGATAGATTTAAATAAGATACAGGAGCCAAAAAAGTTTTTTGGCTCTCATATAATTTTTTTTTTTTCAATAAGTGACTCTTTGTTTTAAGATAGCAGAAGTGATCTAATATACAAATGTTAATAATTTTGTCATTGGTCGAATAGGGTGTTTCAGTATTTTAAACTTTATGTATAATCGTTTTTATTAATTCAAAATTTATATTCTGTGATATTTTAATGTGATATATTTTTCACTGTGATGCAGTTCATTATGGATTCTCTCCTCTGCTTTTCCCTTCTTTGAGTGGCTGCTCTACAAGCCTAAATAAAGACTTTTAACAATAGGACAAGTTTTATCATTCTTTTTATTGCCTTGAGTAGCTGCTCTACAAGCCTAAATAAAGACTTTTAACAATAGGACAAGTTTTATCATTCTTTTTATTGCCTTGAGTGGCTGCTCTGCAAGCCTAAATAAAGACTTTTAACAATAGGACAAGTTTTATCATTCTTTTTATTGCCTTGAGTGGCTGCTCTACAAGCCTAAATAAAGACTTTTAACAATAGGATTCTTTTTATTGCCTTGAGTGCTGCTCTACAAGCCTAAATAAAGACTTTTAACAATAGGACAAGTTTATCATTCTTTTTATTGCCTTGAGTGGCTGCTCTACAAGCCTAAATAAAGACTTTTAACAATAGGACAGGTTTTATCATTCTTTTTATTGCCTTGAGTGGCTGCTCTACAAGCTTAAATAAAGACTTTTAACAATAGGACAAGTTTTATCATTCTTTTTATTGCCTATATATTTTTCCTATATACTAATCAATTCTAATTTTTAATCTTTGCTTGGTTAATGGTTAATTTTCACGCATGTAAAGGTCTGTGATTTAACCAGAAAGTATAGAAATTGACATTCCATATCGCTGTAACATGATAGTTCCAGTCCTTAAAACCAGTCTTTGCTTTGGCTAAATTTTTATTCTTGTATTTATAAATAAATCAATACAAATTGCTTGAAGATTTCAGTTGATCTTAATGATATTCGCACGTGTAAATAAAAGTTTAGAAGTGAATTTTGAATAATAGGAAAAAAAATATTAGTAATACTCATTGTAGGCATACTCAGATAAGAATGTAAGGTGCACAGCTGATAAAAGAAGGGCATATGATATATCTTTTTTTTTTAATGATGAATAATTATAGTCTAAAAACAAAGAATATAGTCGAACTGATAAATGAAAATAAACAAGAAACTTGAATTCATGTTTGATTGATGAAATAGGCATGGCATTCCTGTTGTATCTCAAAATGTAAATGTTTATGATATTATCTGTGTTGTGAGTGTTCTGTAAAGTGGAATTTTCGGTGCAGTCTGATAGTGTTAATAAGGCATAATTTGTCACTTGCAAGCTTCCCTCCTCCCCCCCCCCCTCTCTCTCCCTCTCTCTCCTTACCTCTCCCATACTCCCTCTCTCTCCTTTTCTCACTCTCTCTACCCCTCCTTTCTTCCTTTCTCTCCTTTTTTTACCATCGTCTCAATCAAAAACCAATAGTTTTGGATTAATAATATTATTAGATTCCTAGATCTCCCTGATATCAATAAAAATGAAATAACATTCTCCACAGGAGTGAATACTGCATATAATTTTAACAACATCAGACTGAAATGTCTTCACATTGTTTTTCCTTCTTTCTTTTTTTTTTTTTTTCAAGGTGGATTGTGATTGTTTTGTTTTGTTCAATGTGTGTGTTTGTTTCGTCAGCACGAGTAACTAAGTTGTCTGTTTATTCTATGATAATCATGGGTGAGGCACTCTAGGGAAATGGTTCTCATGTATAGAGATGATAATGTGGTTACTACTTAAGACAACCATTTTTGTGATTACTTCTCACTAAATTATATCAATCAGACTATAGATAGTATGCAGTTGGCTAAGAAACTCACAACATTGCCATCTGGAAGTGAAAGTATAACGGACCAACACAAAACTCTGTGTGAATTTGAACGTTTTAGTCTGGTAAATACAGTTCAGTAAGAATTACTCAGAAAAGTGGATTGCAAAAAACAATAACAAAGCCCCGAGTGACTTCATTCTATCTATAAATGTTCAAGGTTACACAGAGTTTTGTGTGTTGAGACATTATATCCATCAGGCGGATTATGTGAGTTTTTTTTTAGCTAAATGAACGGCATTGATACTCTACCAATTAACTCAATAAAATTTGAACTGTGGATCATTTCCCTAGTGCACCTCACATACTATGACTAATTTATTGTTATGGTATTATATGTGTCGTTCTAACCTGGGTTTTAATAATTAATGGGAAGGTTTTATCAAATGCAAACGAAAACAAGTCTGACATCATACAGTCATTGCCAAGTTAGGCAACGGATAAAATTGATATCACTTTGTGACCCACTACCACAAAACGGTACTATGTCGGGGTGATTTAAATGTGCTTATAATTGAATTGAATTGAATTGTCAAACTACGTGTGCAGCAACTGTGGTAGAGACTGCCATGCGAGGATCGCTCTGCTGAGTCACACCCTTTGGCTGCTCTCAACAAGACTGATGATACCAAAGTCATACAGGGCACAAACCATCGTCTCTTGAGACGGAAGGATTGAATTTAGGTCTAGGGAAAAATTGGGGGGGGGGGGGGGGGGGGGGGGGGGTATGTCTCTCGACTGTTCAGTTTGGTAAATAAAGCACTCACTTTACACGGAAAATAATTTAGATAGATTCTGGGTGAAGGTGAAGGCAAGATTTTTTTCTGACCCTCCCCTGTCCATTTTCCATCCAGCATTGATTGGGTAGCCGGGTCTGTTACATGTGTGGCAAAAAGTACTTTGTGATAGATTAGTTTCCAATCCAAAGGGTAGCAAACAATTGCTATTGTCCATTTCACGCTATAGAAACTGGAATAAACTCGATAGACCCAATAGCTGTGAAGGACTATATGTGAGGCTATGTGGTCTTTTGGTATGAAACTTGCTTTTGGATCGGAAGGTTCTGTGACAGAAAATTTACACAATCCTTTGATACTTTCCAATAAACAAACTACAGTTCAGAGGTTATTGACTTTCACGCTCATTGTATTAGATGTTAATGACAGTGTCGGTACAGCTGGTCATCTTATGACCAGCCTCGAGTGTGACAAGTTACAGAATGAATGTGACAATAATTTAAATCTCACATTTCTTGTTAATTTCTCTTTAAAATCTCTTATTTGGTGTCTTTTTTCATACTGATATAATACCGGTTTGGGTCATATTTACAATTTTCTTTTATTTTGGGTCCAATTTGGTTAATTTCATTCTAGTCCCCTCCCCCCCCCCCTCCCATCCCCCCCTTGCATTTATTTTAAACGAATTTATTAATGAATTGACAAATTAGGGAACAGGCACTGGTGTATAATTTTTATTTTAAGTCTGAAAGGTGAAACAGTGTCAGAGAAAGCGGAACCCCAACCCCCTCCCCCCCCCCCCCCCCCCAAAAAAAAAAAAAGAATCAACCTCCCTCGAGTGGGTCCCAGCCGAGGCTGAGTAATTTTTTTCTTGTTTTTTTTTTCCTCTCTGCTATGTCTGGTAGTGTTTCGTAACACCCTTTTTAGATTTTTATGGTTAGTGAACTGTTACATGAATCTGTCATGATTCATGATGTATAATATACATTTTGTGTCAATTGTACTCGCGTATTGTGTCATATTATAGAACTGTTCTCCTGTTTAACAACTCTTCTGTCTCTACATCGTTAACATTGACATAAACTTTTTAAAAAATTATTATTATTATCATCATTATTATTATTATTATTATTATTATTATTATTATTATTATTATTATTATTATTATAATTATTATTATTATTATTAATTATTATTATTATTATTATTATTAGTAGTAGTAGTAGTATAATTATTATAAGAATATGCTTTATTTTGCATGCAGTTGGCAGTCCTGGATGCATTTTGTATAGTAAAACAAATTCAGCTGTCAAAGAATATTTAGTCTCTCTTGTTGCCTTCTGCTATCATCCCTAAAGATGCATCATGCTTATCAAAACAATATTCTTATTCTTTTTATAGAAAATATGCTTTATTGTCATACGGTTGGCAGCCCTAGATGCATTTTGTATAGTAAAACAACTTAAGCTGTCAAAGATTATTTAGGCCCTTTTGCTGCCTTCTGCTATCATTTTTCTTTTCTTTTTTTCTTTCTTTCTTTCGCTTTTTATTGATTTATTTTTTGTTTTTGTCTATGTTCGAACTTGATACAGTTCTACTCTGAGTGTAAAATATGAAGAAAATAAATCACCAGGACGATCAAAGTCTAAAGCTGCCTGCATGAGTCAGTCAGTTAAGATTGTAAAAATAAAATATATTTAAAAAATGAAAATAAACATAAAGTGGGACAAGGTGACGTGTATATGTGACTTACTTTCTCAAAACGGTGTCATGTTAGGGCAAATCAAGGTGCCAAAAAGATAATCATATCTAAAAGCGACCAGATATTTATTTTTGAGACTTTAGATTTTGTCACTTTAAGAAAAAAATTACCTATTGTCTTCAATAGTAACTATATGATGAACATAAATTTCATATTTTGTCTATAAGATCAATCAAAGTTACCCCAACATGATACCGTTTAGAGGTGATATGTCACAAATGTGGAAACAAACAAAATAAAAAATAAACGCAAAACAAACAGATCTGGAAACAAAAGAGAAAAAAACTCAAACAAATCATAAACAAACAATAAAAAAAAGAAAAAAAAAAGAAAAAAGAAACAACTTAACAAACCAATCATTTTTGGTTGGCTACTGCTCGGGCTTATTAGATAACCAACTAAAAAGTTAATGGTCGGAAACAAACAGGACTTAAAGCACAAGACTCGTCGACTTGCCAGATTGTTTCATTCATCATTTTCAGTCGTTATACGGTTTTATTATTCATTTTACTGGAAGCATTTCGAAAAACTTACGCTTATTTTGATTTATTTTAATTTTGATAATATATTTTGTCTTTTTTTTTTTTCTCCCTCTACTTTTATGGGGTAAACTTATAATTTTATAGCAGAACCATGCTTCAGGGACCTTTATTTTTATGAAAAGATAAAGAGGATGTATTTTTATTTATTCAACTTTCAGTGTTTATTTTTTTTTTTTCTACACGTTTTGAAATGGGATATTTGGACTTTGAATCACCCAATATTTTGAATTAATTTGTTATATGTAGTAGGCCTATGTGCTTTTTTTTATCTTTCAATTCTTAGGGACCTGATAATCTAGGCTCCCCATGTATGGTTATTCTTCTTCTTCTTCTTCTTCTTCTTCTTCTTCTTCTTTCTTCTTCTTCTTCTTCTTCTTCTTCTTCTTCTTCTTCTTCTTCTTCTTCTTCTTATTATTATATATTATTATTATCATTATTTTAAAGGATTTGTTTAAAGATTATGAAAATGAAATTTGGCAGGAAGGAGAGGGTAGAGGAATGAGCCTATCAGGGTTTGAAAATTCTATGAATTTAAATCTTAAGCTTTACCAGATGGAGCTCATACCGACATTCACGCACACAACACAGATACACACATGTGTATACACACGCGTACATGAGCACAAACCACGACTAAATATAATAGATCATGAAGCTTTAAAAAATGTTAAAAACAGGGTTCTGGGTGGGGATCCTGACCTCCCATAGTGGGCAGGGGGGTACATACTGTGTCTTCTATCTCCTTATATCTGTTTTCCAACATGCTTTCTGTCTTTGTCTTGGAATGAGATTACTTGTTTTTTTTTCCTGACCCTGGTCGGAGTCCTGGCTGGGAGGGAAACAGTCAAATGCATAATAATTGTTTTGGGAGATGATATTTTTTCCCTTGTAAATCATCTCTCTGTTATGTATTATTATATTTGTTATTTTTAATGTATAATGTAAGCATTTGAGTGTGTTCCTCTTTGTTGAATTTTGTGCTTGTGTTCGGATGAGACTTCTAGGTGATCTCAAATTAAGTACATTGGTGATATGCTCTTGGAATCTACATCTGATCCCTATTTGTTCCCATTTCCCCTTTGTCTTACTTTCTCTTGGAATCTTCAATTGTAATTCTAGAACTTTTTACTATCCCATTTTCTTCCTTTTTACTGGCGCTGATATAACCTAAATGTGTTGCAAGCACTGTAAAACCCTTAAATAACCCCCCCCCCCCAAAAAAAAAAAACAAAAAACAAACAAACAAACAAAAAAAAAACAAACAGGGTTGCTAATTCAGTATGTAATAAACCATCAGTGTATTTTCCAACCACTTGCTAAACGGAAAAAAAAGGAAGTGCATAATGTCTTTTTACTGGATTTCAGCACTCAGAAAATAGTCAGTCTATGTGTTTGTGTAAAAGTTCACTGAATTTTTGCCACCCGAATTGGCAACCATGTAAAAAGGAGAAAAAAAGAAACCAAATTAAGAAAAATTAAAGTGGAATAAAATATATTAAAAAATAAGACAATTAATAAAATCATGTCCATTTGTATCCAGCAATTTTTAAAAATATAATGTCAAAACCAATGTGCACATATTAGGAGGTCTAAATAATAACGTGAAGTTGAATGTAAGCTTCAATTTAATTACAAAAACAGATCAAATGAATGTTTCGGGTTTCCCCTTTATCAACAAAATAGGATGATTGAAACACCACAGATGAATGAAATGATGTGGTAGTTGTGGTAGTGACTACCATATCATCTCATTCATCTGTGGTGTTTCAATCAACCTATTTTTTGATAAAGGGGAAACCCGAAACGTTCATTTGATCTGTTTTTGTATTTAAATTGAAGCTTACATTCAACTTCACGTTATTATTTATTTCTTCGAGCTTCGAGCAGCAACATTTACACATATTAGGAGATCTGAGAATCGAAATCGATTATGGGATTGGTTTAACATTGTTATCATAAACAATATTTTCTGCTGGTTGGAGAGTATTTCCATTTACAACAATGAGTACATAACAATTATGGTCTTCAGACCTGCAAATAAGTAAACGGTCACAAGAGCTCAAATGGATTCTGTATTTTATTTTATTCTACAAGTCTTAACGCTTATTAGGCAAACCCCTCCTACACCCCTCCCTTAAAAAAATAAAAAATTATTCATTTGTTGTAAGCATCTGATTGACGCACTGCACTCTATCCCTCTTTAAAAGATATTTATTGATAGTATTATTAACGGCTCTATCTTTTTTATCTCTTTTTTTTATCCACCCTCCCACCCCCCACCACAATCTATTTCCCCCAAACCCTTACACCTCCATCCAGGACTGAGTGCCAATGTCCCAATGTGTGGCAATGGCATCATCGACAAGGGTGAAGATTGCGATGGTGGAAGCCGTGGACTGACAGACCAGGATCCGTGCTGCAGTAAAACGTGTAAATACAAAGGGGGTGCCGTCTGTTCGTAAGTCTGTTTGATGTCTTGTTCAATTCTTTCTTTACACACAAATCACAACCTGGAATAAGCAAACTTAGAGTACACTTCACCCTTTCACAAATATGCAACTTCTGGCTGGAGACCCCTTGTGGATATAGAATATATAAAAATGCTCGGGTTTTTTGGGATTATTTTTCCCCTTTCTCCTTTTCTTCTTCTTCTTCTTCTTCTTCTTCTTCTTCTTCTTCTTCTTCTTCTTCTTCTTCTTCTTCTTCTTCTTCTTCTTCTTCTTCTTCTTCTTCTTCTTCTTCTTCTTCTTCTTCTTCTCTTCCTACTCCTCCTCCTCTTCCTCCTCCGCCTTCTCCTCCTCCTTCTCCTCCTCCTCCTCCCCATCTCATCATCATCATCATCATCATCATCATCATCTTCTTCTTCTTCTTCTTCTTCTTCTTCTTCTTCTTCTTCTTCTTCTTCTTCTTCTTCTTCTTCTTCTTCTTCTTCTTCTTCTTCTTCTTCTTCTTCTTCTTCTTCTTCTTCTTCTTCTACTAGGGAAATAGGGAAAGGGTCTCTATATTATTATATCACCTTTTTCACATGTCTTTTATAATGAAAATAGGAAAAGGATCCTTATATCATATCCCTCTTTTCCACAGACTTTTTATTATGTAGATATTAGGGGCTCTAAATCATATCCAGGAAAAAAGGTCCTTATATCGTATCCCTTTTTGTCCACAAACTTTTTATTATATAGATATGGAAGGGTCCTTATATCACACCCTTCTCTCCGCATACTTTTTTTTAGTCATTTAAATAGGGAAAGGGGTCTATATCATATTAATTTTTTTTTTTTTTTTAAATTGAGATTTTATATAGCGCAATATCCACTTAACATGTTCAAAGCGCTTTACAATGGGCCCCTGGCCAACAGCAACACTTAACATTTCGGGCAGGACAGGACGCCTGTTAGGCGATATTACATTTTTTTCGGACAGAGACAATGCTGTTAATGGCCAGGTACTCATTTTACACATGGGTACGGTGAGAGAATGTGAGTAGAGAGCCTTTTCCAAGGACTCAACTTTGCACAGAACGAGGCTCGAACCCAGGACCTTCCGATCTGAAAGCGAGTGTCATAACACAAGACTACATAGCCGCACATTCCTTTTTGACCACAGACCTTTTATTACATAGACTTTTTATTATGAAAATATGGAAAAGGTCTCTTTTAAAATCCTTTTTTTTTCTTCTACAGACCTGCCAACTACGAGTGTTGTGAAGATTGTCAAATGGCATCAGCTGGTGTTCCATGTCGGGGACAGAACCAGGACCAGTGTCAGAAAATGGCAACCTGCAAGTATCCTTTGATGCAGTAAATCTAGAATATTTTTTTTTTTACCATCCCATTTTCTTCCGATTTACTGGGGTTGAAATGACCTAATTAATTGTGGTGTAAGCGTGAGAAAACCCTCAAAAAAACAAAAATAAAAACAAAAACAACTACAACTTGCTGTTCAATTACTTTTGATGAGCATTGCCTTATTTTGTGTGTCAAAACTCTGCAAGTTATCGAAGTCTTCGATGAGAATTCACCAATACGACTCTCTATAAGTTGACAACTAACAGCTGAGTGGTATCAACTTTCTATATATGTGTATATATATATATATATATATATATATATAATATATATATATATATATATATATATATATATATATATATTGAATCGTGTTGGATAAAAATATGGTATGAATAGTGCTCGACATGTAACAATGGAGCGAATTATTATTGTAATATTTACCACGATGTTGGAGTCAGTCTACATCGATGTTTCAGGCCTTTCAGCCATCATCAGGACTGTGTGTTACATGAGTTTGGTTTGTTGTGAGTTGTTGCTTGTTGAAGCAACCTAATATATATATATATATATATATTTAAAATATATATATATATATATAATTATTAAAAACAGGTCTACAGCAATTTAGAAAAATCTACTGTTATCTAAAATATTTTACGAGGTATATTATTTTAGAAAGGTAGAACATTCTCCTATACTGTAGTATGTTTTCTGTACAAATTACAGAGTGTCCCAAAAAATTGTATACACATTTAAAATAATCGTAAATGTAGCATTTAATAAATTGTAATTATTTTATGAGTGTCAAAATATTTATAAGTACCATTTTATATTAATCTCACTGCAGTTCAACTACATTTTAAATAATAAATTACATTTGATTAAATCCCATGTTTACATTGACTTTTAATGTGCATAGATTTTCTTTCGGGATGCCTCGTAAATGCAGGCATGAATAGATTATTATCACTATTACTTCAGAACCTTGCATCTCATAGAGCCAGAGTTTATCCTAATTTTAATAGAGTGAAATGGACATAGCAATTGCTGTCCTTTGGATAAAACATTAGTCTATCGCAAAGCACTTTCCACCAATTCTGACTGAGAACCAGCTGCCCAATCAATGCTGGGTGGACTGGGGGGGGGGGGGGGGGGGGGGGGTCAGAAAAAATGTTGATTGCACCTGGGATCGAACTTGGTCCCTTTGCCTGTGAAGCGAGTGCTCTACCAACTGAGCTTCCCCCCCCCCCCCCCTAGTATCATTATAATTGATGTGAGTATTGTTTATATTGTTGTTGTTGCTTAACCCGACATCACAGCGGCCTTCGACTGGAGTGTCCAGACTCTGAGTTCTTTGACAATGGGACCAAATGTATTGACGAGTAAGTTGGATTTTAGTTCATAACTTCCAGTTTTTTTGTTTTTTTTTCTTTCTTAATTCTCTCATGTTTACAAACAAATTTGTTCGGTTTTTATTCATGCTTAAACTTTAAACTGGTTACAGTTAGGGCTGAAATTTTCTGTTTTGTATTAAGTAATTGTCTACATCTTTTTAATGATAATGATAACAATAGTAATAATAATAATAATAATAATAATAATAATAATAATAATAATAATAATAATAATAATAATAATAATAATAATAATGATAATCATAATAATAATAATAATAATAATAATAATCATCATCATCATAATCACAATAATAATGATGATGATGATGATGATGATGATGATGATACTAATAATATTGATAATGATTATAATAATAATAATAATAATAATAATAATAATAATAATAATAATAATAATAATAATAATAATAATAATATCAAAAATAATGATAGTTGTTTTTGTTCTTGTTCTTGTTGTTGTTATTTATAGTATTATTATTGTTATTATTATTATTATTATTATTATTATTATTATTATTATTATTATTATTATTATTATTATATTATTATTATTATTATTATATTATTATTATTATTATTATTATTATTATTATTATTATTATTATTATTATTATTATTATTACTATTTATCTATTTACTTTGTTATTGAGCTAAACCAAAAACAAAATCAAAAACAAAATACGATAAATAGATCTTTCTATTTATGTATATAGATAATGGCAAGACCAAACTTTTTTATATTTTCCCTCCAGAGGTGAATGTGTGTCAGGCCTGTGTAAAGATTATTGTCATGTGCTGGGTCTGAAACTAGAAAAGGATCTCAAGCCTTGTCGATGTGATCAGGACCGTGAGTTGTGTTTGCTTTGTGCTTTGTAATGATGATAATGTTGATGGGGATGACAGTGATGATGATGATGATGATGATGATGATGATGATGATGATGATGATGATGATGATGATGTCAATGATGATGACAATGGAAATGGTGGTGATGGTGATATTGATGATGATGGTGATGATGATGATGATTATAATGTTGTTGGTGGTGATGATCATGATGGTGTTGGTGGTGTTGGGGGTGGTTTAAAAAAAATATCCATGGTGATGATGATGGTGATGGTGATGATGATGATGACAACAACGATAACGGTAAAGAGAATGGGGACGACAATGATGACGATAACAATGATGATGATGATGATTGTTATTATGATTATTACGATGATGACCACAATGATAGCAATAATGATTAGATCAAAAACTGTGTTTAAAAAAATCCCATGATATAGTTTGTGACTATTGAGTATATACCTGTTTTGTCATTTCAGGAGAAACTGCCTGCAAAAGATGCTGTAAATCTAAAGATTCGGTGTGTGAGCCTTATGGTTCTGTGGCCTTACAGAATGGAAGGCCTTGTGGTTTTGGATACTGTGAGGTCAGACATTGACAAAGTAGACCTTTTTCTTCTCCTTCTTCTCTTCCTGTGTATGGCTATGTAGTCTTGTGGTACAAGACTTACCTTCAGATCAGAAGGTCCAGGGTTCGAGTCCTTCTTCAAGTGGCACATAGTTAAGTCCTTGGAAAAAAAAACTCGATTTTACTCACATTCTCTCACCGCACTCAGGTGTGAAATGAGTACCTGGCCGTTAACAGCGTTGTTTTTGTCAGAAAAAATTGTAATATCACCTAATGGGTGTCGTGATTCGTCCTACATGTTAATTGTTGCTGTTGGCTGGGGACCCCTTGTAAAGGGCTTTGAGCATATTTTGTGGATATAGAATATATAAAAATGCTCAAGTTTTTTTTGTTTCCCCCCCCCCCCTTCTCTTCATCTTCATCATCATCATCATCATCATCATCATCATCATCATCATCTCATCTTCTTCTTCTTCTTCTTCTTCTTCTTCTTCTTCTTCTTCTTCTTCTTCTTCTTCTTCTTTTCTTCTTCTTCTTCTTCTCTTTTCTTCTTCTTCTTCTTTTCTTCTTCTTCTTCTTCTTTTCTCTTTTTCTTCTTCTTCTTCTCCATCTTTTATTTCTTATTCTTTCAATTCGTCTTCTCTGCCTCCTCCTTCCTTTTCTTTAAAACTGTGCGGCGTATTTTATCTTTCCTTCTCTTTTGTTTTTCTGTTTTAAATTTCAGGACGGAATTTGCAAGACAGCAAGAGTCAACATGATCAAACGACTATTAATTATAAAATTCATAAAATAGTAATTATATACATAATAATAATAATAATAATATAATAATATAATAATAATAATAAATAATAATAATAATAATAATAATAATAATAATAATAATATAATAATATAATAATAATAATATAATAATAATAATAATAATAATAATAATATAATAATAATAATAATAATAATAATAATAATAATAATAATAATATAATAATAATAATAATATAATAATAATAATAATAATAATAATAATAATAATAATAATAATAATATAATAATAATAATAATAATAATAATAATAATAATTATAATAATAATAATAATAATAATATATAATAATAATATAATATATAATAAATAATAATAATAATAATAATATATAAAAAAAAAAAAAAAATAATAATAATTTTAAAAAATAAAAATAAAATAAATAATAATAATAATAAAATAATAATAATAATAATAATAATAATAATAATAATAATAATAATTATAATAATAATAATAAAGTAAATAAATAAATACAATGAGAAGTAAAAACATAACAATTTCAATTACTTACATTGTGAATAGACAACACATTTTACACACATGATGGTAAAACCTTCAGTTACAAAATAGAAATCGTGATTTTTGTTCCAAGCTTTTTAACCAAAAAGGAGTTAATAAAAAAAATGAATAGGGAATGATATTTATAGAACGAATTTTCATTGATTTACCATGATAAACGCGCTTCATAATGTATTATTTATACCCCCAGCAGGCCATGTGGAACCATATTTCCATTTCATACAGTACCAGCCACCAGTTAGGAAACATTTTGCCTTTCTTTGCTTAGCTAAACAACTCAATGTTTTGTTTTTGTATGTTTTTATTTCATTGGCCAACATAGCCTATTTATTTATTTATTTATTTATTTATTTATTTATTTATTTCAGTGGCCTTCATGAAAGCCAACATGATATGTTTATTTATTCATCTATTTCAGTGGCCTTCATGAAAGCCAACATGATATGTTGTATTTATTCATCTATTTCAGTGGCCTCTTGAAAGCCAACATAATCTGTTGATTTATTCATCTATTTCAGTGGCCTTCATGAAAGCCAACATGATATGTTGATTTATTCATCTATTTCAGTGGCCTTCTTGAAAGCCAACATTATCTGTTTATTTATTCATCTATGTCAGTGGCCTTCTTGAAAGCCAACATGATCTGTTGATTTATTCATCTATTTCAGTGGCCTTCTTGAGAGCCAACATGATCTGTTTATTTATTTATTTCAGTGGCCTTCTTGAAAGCCAACATGATCTGTTTATTTATTCATCTATTTCAGTGGCCTTCTTGAAAAGCCAACATGATCTGTTTATTTATTTATTTCAGTGGCCTTCATGAAAGCCAACATGATCTGTTTATTTATTATTATTTCAGTGGCCTTCTTGAAAGCCAACATGATCTGTTTATTATTCTATTTCAGTGGCCTTCTTGAAAGCCAACATCATCTGTTTATTATTATTTCAGTGGCCTTCATGAAAGCCAACATGATCTGTTTATTTATTCATCTATTTCAGTGGCCTTCTTGAAAGCCAACATGATCTGTTTATTCATCTATTTCAATGGCCTTCATGAAAGCCAACATGATCTGTTTATTTATTCATCTATTTCAGTGGCCTTCATGAAAGCCAACATGATCTGTTTATTCATCTATTTCAGTGGCCTTCATGAAAGCCAACATGATCTGTTTATTTATTCATCTATTTCAGTGGCCTTCATGAAAGCCAACATAATCTGTTTATTTATTCATCTATTTCAGTGGCCTTCTTGAAAGCCAACATAATCTGTTTATTTATTCATCTATTTCAGTGGTCTTCATGAAAGCCAACATGATCTGTTTATTTATTCATCTATTTCAGTGGCCTTCATGAAAGCCAACAAGATCTGTTTATTTATTCATCTATTTCAGTGGTCTTCGTGAAAGCCAACATGATCTGTTTATTTATTCATCTATTTCAGTGGCCTTCATGAAAGACAACAAGATCTGTTTATTTATTCATCTATTTCAGTGGCCTTCATGAAAGCCAAGATGATCTGTTTATTTATTCATCTATTTCAGTGGCCTTCTTGAAAGCCAACATGATCTGTTGATTTATTCATCTATTTCAGTGGCCTTCTTGAGAGCCAACATGATCTGTTTATTTATTTATTTCAGTGGCCTTCTTGAAAGCCAACATGATCTGTTTATTTATTCATCTATTTCAGTGGCCTTCTTGAGAGCCAACATGATCTGTTTATTTATTTATTTCAGTGGCCTTCATGAAAGCCAACATGATCTGTTTATTTATTCATCTATTTCAGTGGCCTTCTTGAAAGCCAACATGATCTGTTTATTCATCTATTTCAGTGGCCTTCTTGAAAGCCAACATCATCTGTTTATTTATTTATTTCAGTGGCCTTCATGAAAGCCAACATGATCTGTTTATTTATTCATCTATTTCAGTGGCCTTCATGAAAGCCAACAAGATCTGTTTATTTATTCATCTATTTCAGTGGTCTTCATGAAAGCCAACATGATCTGTTTATTTATTCATCTATTTCAGTGCCTTCATGAAAGACAACAAGATCTGTTTATTTATTCATCTATTTCAGTGGCCTTCATGAAAGCCAAGATGATATGTTTATTTATTCATCTATTTCAGTGGCCTTCTTGAAAGCCAACATAATCTGTTTATTTATTCATCTATTTCAGTGGCCTTCATGAAAGCCAACATGATCTGTTTATTTATTCATCTATTTCAGTGGCCTTCATGAAAGCCAACATGATCTGTTTATTTATTCATCTATTTCAGTGGACTTCATGAAAGCCAACATGATCTGTTTATTTATTCATCTATTTCAGTGGCCTTCATGAAAGCCAACATGATCTGTTTATTTATTCATCTATTTCAGTGGCCTTCATGAAAGCCAACATCGTGGGTACCATCATGGTGTTTTCTATTATCATCTGGATTCCCCTTAGTTGGGTCATCTCATGTATTGTAAGTATGAAGTGATAATTGTGATCAAAAATGGTATCAAGTTAATGTGAACCTTGTGCTTGAACTGAAAGAAATTTTAAGCCTTAAGAAAATTTAATGTTAGGCTTTAATAAAATTGAATTTTAAACTATAAGTAAATTAAATTTTAAGCTTTAAGAGAATTGAATTTTAAGCTTTAATAAAATTGAATTTTAAGCTTTAAGTAAATTAAATTTTAAGCTTTAAGAGAATCGAATTTTTACCTTTAGGAAAATCGAATTTTAATCTGTATAAAATGTTTATTTTAAGCTTTGAAATTTTTTATTTTAAGCTTTAAGAGAATTGAGTTTTAAGCTTTAAGAACATTGAATCCTAAACTATGCACAAGATAGTATGATCTTGGAATCTAAATCTATTCTCAATTTGTACCATTCCCCTTTGTCTTACTTTTCTTTCTGAAATGATCAAAATGTGTTGCAAGTGCCGTAAAACCTTTAAAAAAACCCCCAAAAAAGATGTTGTAAGCTACTGACGACTGTGATGATGCCAGTCATAAGGAAAGTCAGATTGATGAATCTGTTGATTTTTCAATTGTGCCATTAATAGATGCAGAAGTTTAAATTGCTGAACTACAGGGAAAATACAAAAGATCTATGTGGCATTTCGATGCTCTCTCAATTTGAGGACAAACTGGAAGACAAACAGGACTTGGATACACGATACAATTGATTCCTTCAACTACTCCTTTCTTCAAGTCCACGACAAGATTGTGGGGCTATGAGGTCAAATGGTATGACACTCCCCTTCAGATCGGAAGGTTCTGGGTTCGAGTTCCATTCCGTTCTGAGTGGTGCATAGTTGGATTGTTGGAAAAAGCTCTTTACTCACATTTTCTCACCATACTCAGGTTTTGAATGCATACCTGGCCGTTTACAGCATTGTCCTTGTCGAAAAAAAAAATGTCAAAAAAATATCACCTAACAGGCATCATGTCTCATCCTACATGTTAAGTTTGCTGTTGGCTGGGATCCCTTATAAAACACTTTGAGCATGTTAAATGGATATTGCGCTTTATAAAAGCTTAAGCTCAAAATCCAATAGCTTTGCTTTCTTGCTTACAGATACACGTTGTAGCCCCAGGCTTCAGGATGACCAACACAATGTTTATTTTATGTTTTTATTTGTGCGGCTATGTGGTCTAGTGGTATGACACTCGCTTTCGGATCAGAAGGTCCTGGGTTCGAGCCTCATGCTCGGCTCATAGCTGAGTCCTTGGACAAGTCTCTTTACTCACATTCTCTAACCATACTCAGGTGTAAAATGAGTACCTGGTAGTTAACAGCGTTGTCTTTGTCCGAATAATTGTAATATCGCCTAACAGGCGTCATGTCCCGTCCTACAAGTTAAATATTGCTGTCGACCAGGGACCCCTTGTAAAGCGCTTTGAGTACATTTAGTGGATATTGCGCTATATAAAGCTCAATTTTTTAATTAATTTTTTTTTTTTTTTCAGGATAAGCGATATGACAGAAAGGTCCGAGAACAAGATCCATGGCTGAGTCGAGATGCACTTCTTAATATTTCTCTACAGGTTTGTATATAACAACTTTTTAAAAAACAGCAAAATACCAAACATGGATTGTTTTGGGCTCAAAATCTTTCTTCAGCGAATAACAAATCCTTGGGAAAGGCTCTTTACTCACTTTCAGGTGTAAAATGAGTACCTGTCCAATAACAACATCGTCTACAGAAAATTTTTATAAATATTTAATAGTGCATAACATGTCTTCTCTTACATGCTAAGTAAGTACCACTGTTGGATTTGAACTGCTTAGAACATGTTATATAAAAATAGTTCAAGCTCAATACAAGTCCTTGCTTCATCTATCACATTTACCTGGATTGTGTGGACCAGTGGCTTAGCCGCACAATGTGTCTCTTCTTGTAACAAAAATCGAGCATTATTAAGCATGATCAATGGCTAAATGGATGACAGTGATTGTGAAAAATTCTGGTCCCGACGTTGTGTCCTTGGGTAAGGCATTTTAAGCACATTACCCCGGTTGACTTAGGTGTGAATGAGTAGCTACCTGGTTACAAGCAGTGATGGATATTTTCAGAGTGTTAGTACAAAAAGGATGCTTAACAGGTACTGGTATTGTAAGAGATGGAAATATGGTTCCATATGGCCTGCTGGGGTAATAAACTGTACATAATGAAGCGCATCGAGCATGGTGAATCTATAGAAATACGCTTTATAAATGCTCATATTTATATTTATCTTTCTTCAGAGTCAACAGTTTACAAACATGGATGACTACAGAATAAGAGAACCTGTCGGTCGATTCAGGGCCACCACCGACTTCAAGGGCCGATCTTATATTAGCAGCGCAGGAGAGACAAGCAGGGAGAGGGGCGATGGTCATAGCAATGCGGGAGCTGGTGGACATGAAGGCGGTGCTAGTTACAATGGAAACAGAATGCGTCCTAGCCCTCCTGGTTATGATGGCGACAGAACGAAGCCTACTGCTCCTCCTCCTTACAGTGAAGTTGATGTTCATTATCGAGGCAATAACAGTCGGGAGGAGAAGATGTACAAGCCACGCGGGGCAGGTGATGGACCTCTGGAATACGAGAGTACTGTTTGATGTTGTCAGGTGTTGCCAGTATAATTTACAATCATAAACTATGTCTTCCAAATCTTTTGAATATTGGTGTGTCAGAAATTTGTCTTCTGTTCTTATTAACTCTCTACATCTCCTTCTCTCTTTCTCTCTCTCTCTCTCTCTCTCTCTCTCTCTCTCTCTCTCTCTCTCTCTCTCTCTCTCTCTCTCTCTCTCTCTCTCTCTCTCTCTCTCTCTCCCCCTCTCTCTCTCTCTTTCTTTCTTTCTTTCCTTCATGGTAATGAACGGTGTGCTAATAAATGTTCAGCAACAGCATATTCAAAGCTAGTCTGTGTGTCATTAGATCTGGTGTGTACATTATCATTATTTTTTTCACACAAGATTTGTCATGTTGCCCATAGCATAACATTGACAGTGTGCTATTTAGAGTTGTATATGTTCCATTGCTTCAAATCGATGTGTTGCTTCAAATCGATGTGTTGCTTCAAATCGATGTGTTGCTTCAAATCAATGTGTTGCTTCAAATCGATGTGTTGCTTCAAATCGATGTCATGTCTGGAGGAATCATCATGTGTCAAATAGAGAGTTTGAAGTTAGAATGATCTGAAATATGACATTTTGGGTGTGTTCAATTTATCATATACTCATACTCAGCAAAACACATAAACTTATAAACTCATATATATTTGTTCATGCAATGTAAACCATTGAAATTTCCATAATGTGGATGTTAAAGATTATTATTATTATTATTATTATTATTATTATTATTATTATTATTATTATTATTATTATTATTATTATTAATATTAGTATTAGTATTATCATCATCATCATCATCATTATTACCCAGGTGTCACATCTTCAATCATCGATTTGACTAGGACATAATATGATACCGTTTTGTGACTGTGAGTTACTACCTATGTATTTCTATATTTCCATGTATTTTCTTACAGTCTGCTGGAAATCGTGCAATCATATCCAAAAAAAAAAAAAAAAAAGAATGCTTTGAATGTTCCTGTTGGTTTGATTATGGTTACGTATATGAATGTAAAATATTTGATTGATTTGAGTTAATGATAGATAGATATGGATATAATATATATATATATATATATATATATATATATATATATATATATATATATATATATATATATATAATATATATATATATATATATATATATATATATATATATATATATATATATATATATATATATATATATATATATATATATATATATATATTATATTATATATTTATATATAATAAAAGAGAGAGAGAGAGAAGAGAGAGAGAGAGAGAGAGAGAGAGAGAGAGAGAGAGAGAGAGAGAGAGAGAGAGAGAGAGAGAAGTGTGCCGACATACTTTATGCATACATCTTGTCTTTTTTCTTGTAAACAGCAGGCATAATGGGTCCTTGAACATTCCAATTCAGACGAATTGCCGTATGGGCAATAATAATATTCCAATTTAAAGGAAACTTTCACCTCTTGATTATGACAACTGGTTACCATAGAAAATATCAAATGAGGGAGTAGGCAATGACTTGCAACGAGTTACCTTAGAAAATATCAAATTAGGGAGTAGGCAATGACGTGCAACAAGTTACCATAGAAAATATCAAATTAGGGAGTAGGCAATGACGTGCAACAAGTTACCATAGAAAATATCAAATTAGGGAGTAGGCAATGACTTGTAACGAGTTACCTTAGAAAATATAAAAGTAACAAATATTAGGGAGCAGGCCCTGGTGTGTGTATGATAAAAATCTGAAAAAAGTCACTGACGATTTCGCCTGCCTCCCAACCGCCCCCCACCCCCCCCCACTTTGGGTTAGTTAAATTGCTCCCCTCCTCACCCCTTCTTCCATTTCAAATCTTTTATTGAAATTTGGCCAAAGTGCCCCCCCCCCCCCCCACTTTGGGTTAGTTAAATTGCTCCCCTCCTCACCCCTTCTTCCATTTCAAATCTTTTATTGAAATTTGGCCAAAGTGCCCCCCCCCCCCCCTCCCCCCAACCTCTTCTATTTGATACAGAAGAGTAAAAAGTGTGAAATATGTGATGATATACGATATGTGAATATACAGCTGTCAAAAGCTGTGTCTACTGTAACAAAATAATCATACAAAAATGAATATAACAGCTTCAAAAACGAACTAAATTCTGATCACGGATTGTTTGTCATTTCACTCATTGTATTTCTTGACTAGATATGCTAGGTACCTTTCCATTGTTTTTATGGATTTTTGTGTGTGTTGTAATAACGTTTTGACTGTTTTTGTTATTGGTTAAGAAGAAGGTTTTGAGCTCGAAACATTTCATGTTTAGTATTTAGTTCATTTTTTGAAGTTTTTATATACATTTTGGTTCATATTTATTTAATGTAGGGTTACTCATTATCTAGTAGAGTGTTTATGTGTGTTTTGTGGCCTTTTTGTTTTAAAAAAAATTAAGTATGAATATAGCAATGGAGTTTTTCTTCTGACTCCTAAAAAGAATTGCGTTGTTATTGACATGAATTGTGGGTAATCAAAGCAAACATCTCTATTTAATAATCAAAATATTGGTGCAACCAAAAAAAACATAGGCGGTTGTGATTATCCGTGTAATTATATTATGACATTATTATAAGTAACTTATGGAATGCACAGTGTGTTTTTTAATATGGGATCTCAATATTTCATTATTGTCGTGTGGTCAAATTATGTCTTCATAGCAAGATTGATCAAAATGTGAAAATGGAAAAATTAAAATTTTGTATTGCTGTTGATTGTTACCACTGATTTTGTTTGTAGCTTATCTAATGTTGATATATTTTATAGGTATATGTTGTATATATATGTTATCTCACCTTTTAAAAAAATTTTCCGCCTCAAAAAAGCAGATAATGGCAAAACAAATTTGTTGGCGAGAAAATAAATAAAAGTTGAGATAATATATATATAAATTATAAAAACAACAACCATGAAATAAGTGTGCTCAACGTTTTTATAAAAGGAGCTACCCGTATTTGTAAAATATTTCAAGTATAATTATGATTAACTTCTACAATATTGTTTTGAGCATTCGCTCTCATCCGGAAGTGAAAGTGACTTTCACTTCTTGATGAGAGTGAATGCTCGAAACAATATTGTAGAAGTTGATCATGATTATACTTGAAATATATATATATATAATTATATAAATATAATTTCATGTTGATTGTTATATTTTGGAAAGCATTATTTATTATATATTTATCCAGTGTTCTATATTTGATTTAGATATTCGATTATATATATATTATTATATATATATATATATATTATATATATAAATATATATCTTTTATGTTGATTGTTAGATTTGGAAAAGCAAAATGCATAATATTCAATGGTCTATATACTATATTTCATTTTACAATACATGTGTATATACTATAAGATCATATATACTAATAATTTTTATCATAAACCACCATTTAATTTATTAAAACTAATTTATATTAGCATCTAACACGGTCATTGTGGCATTTAGTCGGACGATAGTAGAAGGGAGAAAGGGAGGAACTTTACCTTAACTGTAAATCTCTGGGCACCAGGAGATGAATAAGGCCTGGACATTTTCATTCCATTTGGTCCAGTGCTCTGTAAGAGGGGAAGACCAGTAGGGTAATCTAGGAGGAGAGAATCAAGAGGCTTTGCATAAAGGCTATTTATAATTAAATTGTCGTTATGAATCACTTCAAGACAGAATGTTAGCAAGATAAACCAGATGCCTAAAAAAAACAAGGGGGTTGGGGGGGGGGGAGAGTAGTTAGAAAGGTCACAATTAACCTTAGCCTTACTGATGTGCCATGGATTGTTTGAATGAGATGTCAAGATGTCGTTGGTTTTCTGTGTAAAAATTGTTGTTGAATAGTCAGTTTGACTAGAATGGGGATGATTTATATTACCTTTTCATGTGCTTGAGGTCATTGGTTACCTTACAAAAATGTGCTCAACGTGACCTACATAGTGAAAAGTGTTCACAGTTTTTAAAATTTCTAACATCACAATAGGTCATTTTGTTCAGCTTGATACAGCTTGGATATGTTTACAACGTTCCTAAACAAAACATTTATTAAGAAATATCCAATCATTGGACAGCAAAAAATCATGTGATCGATGACTCGGTTGTAAGAAAACCTGAATATGGAGCGCTCTCTTTGCAATTTGATTCTTTTATTTTTATTTTCAGTTGAAGGCATTATAATAACCGTTCTTTTTTATTTTTTAACCATTCTTTATAAAAGAGTAGCCTATAAAAGATATTTATATTTATTGTACTTTAAAGGGTAAGTAAATAATTCTAGACTTTGAATGTCTATTCTCAGAGTCTTGTTCATTCATATCGACATAATATCGGAATGAAAGTGAAAGGTCAAAAGCTGGGTGGGGATCCTGACCTCCCATAGTGGGCAGGGAGGTACATGCTGTGTCTTCTATCCCCACATACCCGTTTTCCAATTGTTTCCTGTCGTTGTCTTGGAATGAGATTACTTAGTTTTGTCCTGACCCTCAGGGAGTTCCTTGGCTGGGAGGGAAACAGTCGAATGTATAGTTATAGTTTTGGGAGATGATATCTTTTTCCTTGTAAATCATCTCTCTGTTATGCATTGTATTATGTTTAGTTTACATATTATATTATATGATTGGTAAACATTTGAGTGTATTCCTCTTAGTTGGGACCTGTGCTTGTGTCTGGATGAGACTTTTAGGTGATCTCAAACTAAGTACTTTAACGGTGTGCTCTTGGAATCTACATCTGTTCCCTATTTGAACCCGTTCCCCTTTGTCTTACCTTTTCTTTTGTGCTTTAATTGTAATTCTAGAACTTTTTACTATCCTATTCTCTTCCTTTTAACTGGCGCTGATATGACCTTAATGTGTTGCAAGCGCCGTAAAACCCTTAAAAACAAACAAAAACAAAGGTCAAAAGGCCACACTTGTGACCCACCATCTCAATCTGGTTTTATGTCCGTGTAAATTTAAAGAAATACGAGATTTGTTATTCTCTGTTTATTCATTTTATTATTTTTTTGTTGGTATTATTATATGAGTGTATTCCTCTTAGTGGGATCTCATGCTTGTGTCTGGATGGAGTTTTAGTTTATCTTTGACTAAGTACACCGATAGTTTGCTCTTGGAATCTACATTTGTTTCCTATTTAAACCATTCCCCTTTGTCATACTTTTAATTCTTTGATTTCAATTGTAATCCCATTTTCTTCCTCTTTACTGGCGCTGAAATGACCTACTAAATGAGTTCCAAGCATTGTAAAACCCCTAAACACAAATAAACAAATTATATATATATATAAAATTTTATTTTTATTTGTGGTTGTTGTTGGAGAAATTCTATTCACCCTTATAATACTGGTTTAAAGGGTACATGTGTCAAATAGTATAAATTGGTGATAGGTGATGGTGTGTAAGTGGTTTTAATGTGTATCAGTTGTTTTTCTGTGTGTTGATACTGACAATGATTTTGAAACCAAGAATAGTAGTACATTATATCTAATTTTGTATCTTTTTGTAATGAATTTATGTCACTTATTATTATTTTTTGTGGCGGGGGAGATATATTGTGCTGTTTATAATAGAATAAATAATAATTGTGTGTGATGGATTAAACAGAGCTTTACATTATTCATATTGGTGATTATTATTATTATAAATGAAGTCAACTGTATCGATAATGGCAACATTTTTTGATAGCATTTATTAGCATTTTGTACTATTTCATCCTTATTCTTTTTTTAAAATTTTATTATCGTACATAGTTGATAATTTCCCAATATGAAATGTTAATGTCTGTTGTTTGGTGATAATGATTTTCCATTGTTTTGTTTTTTTGTTTTTTTTTCTTTCCTGGCCAGTTGCTCATCCACCACTTTTTACACCCACCGTTGCCTTGTTTGATTTTTCATTTCATACCGTGACAAAACTTTTTTTTTTTTATGATTATCTCGCCTGTGCCCTTTTTGTGTCTACGTTTTGTGATTTCTCACTTCGTAAAATGTGCCTGTGACATGGACAGGATTAACTCACTCAATCCTAGAGATTTTTGCTACTTTTTAAAATCGGAAAAAAAATTGTATTAAAAATGAGCATGTACGTACATAGATAGTTTTATTCAACTACCATTAACATGTAACAATGAAAAACATTAGCTTTGATACTACGCCTAAAATTTGTCTCAGAAAAAATGTAATAAATAGGCATGGAGTAAAAGTAACCCGGGTAAACTACGGATATAGTCGGTGTTAGGGTTGACTGAGTTAAAGACAAGACTGCCATACTCTGAAAAAAAAAAAAAAATCCATTAAAAAAATTTGGCCAGAAAACTCATCCTTCTAATATTGATCAATTAAAATGACCATCATCTCCGTCAAAAGCTCTCAAATCCTGGGACTTCTAGGAAGTTCATATTTGTTGTTAAATATTATATTCATATTCATATGTTGTACATTATGCATTTCTAGGGTGGAGTCTTATGACCTCTCATGGAGAGTGTCTTCTATTCCCCCATATATCTGTTTTCCTAGTTGCTGTCTGTCCCTTGCTTGGAGTGAGATGACTTAGTTTGTCCTGGCCCTGGCCAGAGTACTTAGCTGAGAGAGAAACAGTCAAATGTAAAGTATTAGTTTGGGAAGATGATATATTTTTCTTTGTAAATCATCTCTCTATCATGTACTGTAATATTTTTTTGTTTGTTTTGAGTATCATGTTTTGTAAGCATTTGAGTGTATTCCTCTTAGTCGGATCCTGTGCTTTTGTCTGGATGAGACTTTTAGGTGATCTCTAATTAAGCACATTGATGGCGTGCTCTTGGAATCTTCATCTGTCCCCTATTTGAACCACCCATTCCCCTTTGTCTTACTTTTGTTGTGTGTTTTAATTTGTAAATCTCGAACTTTTGGACTATCTCGTTTTCTTCCTTTTTACTGGCACCTAAATGACCTAAATGTGTTGCAATCGTCAAAAAAAAAAAAAACAACCTTAAAAACAAAACAATCAAACAAACATTCACCACTTGTCCTTACAGCCCATCATTTTTCCTAAAGTATTTTTATTTGCCACATAAAATACACACATGACGATTTTTTTATCCTTCAGGTTTTCCTTTTATCTGATATTGGATAAAAAAAAAAAAAAAAGAGCTTTTATATAGCGCAATATCCACTAAATGTGCTCAAAGCGCTTTACAAGGGGTCCCTGACCAACAGCAACATTTAACATTTAGGACAGGACATGATGCCTATTAGGCGATGTTACGATTCTTTCGGACAGAGACAAAGCTGTAAACGGCCAGGTGCTCATTTTACACCTGAGTACGGTGAGAGAATGTGAGTAAAGAGCCTTCTCCAAGGACTCAACCATGCGACGAGCGGGGCTCGAACCCAGAACCTTCCTATCCGAAAGTGAGTGTCATACCACAAGACCTGGATGTGGTTCCTGACCTCCCATAGTGGGCAGGGAGGTTCTTACTTTGTCTTCTATCCCCTTATATCTGTTTTCCAACATGCTTTCTGTCTTTGTCTTGGAATGAGATTACTTGGTTTTGTCCTGGCCCTAGCCGGAGTCCTGGCTGGGAGGGAAACAGTCAAATGCATAGTTATTGTTTTGGGAGATATTTTTTTCCTTGTAAATCATCTCTCTGTTATGTATTATATGTATAATGTAAGCATTTGAGTGTATTCCTCTTTGTTGGATTTTGTGCTTCTGTCCGGATAAGAATTAAAGGTGATCTAAAACTAAGTACATTGGTGGTATGCTCTTGGAATCTACATCTGATCCCTATTTGTTCCTAGTTCCCCTTTATCTTGCTTTCTCTTGGGTGCTTTAATTGTCATTCTATAACTTTTTACTATCCCATTTTCTTCCTTGTTACTGGCGCTGATATAACCTAAATACTAAATGTGTTGCAAGCGCCGTAAAACCCTTAAAAAACAAACAAAACAAAACATACCACAAGACCACATAGGCATTCAATACCTATAAAAAAACATTGGTTTGTACCAACGGTGTGCTTCGCCATAAAAAATTGTTATGTTTTATAGGTGGGGATACACTTTTTATACCTCTATTACTCTATTTCATTTATTTTTTTTTTTGTGAGTGTTTCAATTCAAATGTTTTTTATTTTCTTCATGTGTAATATATATATTATAATTATTTCAATTGAAATGCTTTTTCTTACTTTCCAAAAGGAATATAATATAATATATAACTATCATTTTCATTCTTATTTTGTCTCCGCTGTGCCACGTTTCTACATAAAGTTTACATTTATTTACATTATTCCATCAATCTATCTACCAATCTATATTCTATTTACTTTTACATTCTAACTGTTACTCTAACACAGTCCATCAATTAAATTGTTAACTTGTCTATATAGGAGATGAATGAAATTTTAATAGTATTATTTATGTCGGATAAACTATTTTATTTGCCACAGATTAAGCGAAAGAAGGTTGTTATAATAACAAATACAATTTTGATCCTTACCAATTATCTCGAACACTGGTAAAAGTAATAGTACCAAACATTTATAAAACTCAAAACTATAATTTAAAAAAAAATAATAATTTTAGTTTCATTCGATTTATAACAAGTTCCTATTCATTTTTTTTTTCTTTAAATGTCCTTATTTATCTAACGTCATCTGTTCCAACAGTTATCACCAATAAAACAATAACTGTGGTGAACCACTATGCGATTCTGGCTTATAGCAGACCTGCCAACTTGAAAATAAAAAATGTTGTAATTCTTAGGAAATAAAGATAGTAGTTGCTATAGTTAACTTTATAGATCAACAGTTTACCCACACAATGACTAATAAATATCACTTCAAAATCCATAAAATTGTAGTCTGGTACCATAAAATTGTAGTCTGGTACCATAAAATTGTAGTCTGGTACCATAAAATTGTAGTCTGGTACCATAAAATTGTAGTCTGGTACCATAAAATTGTAGTCTGGTACCATAAAATTGTAGTCTGGTACCATAAAATTGTAGTCTGGTACCATAAAATTGTAGTCTGGTACCATAAAAGTGTAGTCTGGTACCATAAAATTGTAGTCTGGTACCATAAAATTGTAGTCTGGTACCATAAATATTGGTAGTCTGGTACCATAAAATTGTAGTCTGGTACCATAAAATTGTAGTCTGGTACCATAAAATTGTAGTCTGGTACCATAAAATTGTAGTCTGGTACCATAAAATTGTAGTCTGGTACCATAAAATTGTAGTCTGGTACCATAAAATTGTAGTCTGGTACCATAAAATTGTAGTCTGGTACCATAAAATTGTAGTCTGGTACCATAAAATTGTAGTCTGGTACCATAAAATTGTAGTCTGGTACCATAAAATTGTAGTCTGGTACCATAAAAGTGTAGTCTGGTACCATAAAATTGTAGTCTGGTACCATAAAAGTGTAGTCTGGTACCATAAAATTGTAGTCTGGTACCATAAAAGTGTAGTCTGGTACCATAAAAGTGTAGTCTGGTACCATAAAATTGTAGTCTGGTACCATAAAAGTGTAGTCTGGTACCATAAAAGTGTAGTCTGGTACCCACCAAACTTTCATTTTCCATAAATTTCAATGCCTTTGAGATGCTCAAGAATGTTTGATATTGGAGCTTAAATTTCGTAATTTTACGAATTTTTCGTAATGTAGCAGGAAGGTCTGCTTACAGTTACAGTCATAAAAATTGATTTTGAAAAATAGATAGATAAATGAAATCCCCATATTCACCGTGGAATTTTTCTGTCTCTAGAAAAGACGGAGATAACCCGGGCATCAGCCACAGTGTGAGCAAAAGGGTCTTTGTCAATCCTATTTCCTCAAAGAATTTAAAAAAAAAATGGGGCTCAAACCTAGTCTCTCAGACTCTCAGTCTCAGGCAGAAGTGCAATACCTTATCCTCTCAACCATCTCACCACCCCTCGTAACTGACATCATTTTGTTGGTGACAACCTGATAAATTACATACGATAGAAAGTATGATTAGAAAAAGATAAATACAGTTGATAGGGGGATTTGTTCTATTCCTGATTTTTTTTTTGTTGTTGTTGAAAATGGAATGAGTATGATGGGAGTTTAGTTAAAATAAAAGTCGAACCATGCCTGGAAAGGGTTACAGAGTTCATAAGTATTTCATTGGTTGGTTTGTTTGGGGTTTTGTGTGTGTGTGGGGGGGGGGGGGGGATCTTTTTGTTTGTTTTCCCATTGAATTGTGATTATGTCAAATCATCCCGAAGGTGGAAATTGACAAGCAGTGCCAATATTTCCTCGAACTTTCCATTTAAAAAGAGTAACACCTCCTTATTTTCCTTTTGTTTCTTAATTAAAATCTTGTTTTGTTTCTTTCTCAACCATTCCTTGCTTTTTTTCATCATCATCATCATCATCATCATTATCATCATCATCATCATCATCATCATCATCATCATCATCATCATCTAGATCAACATCATTGATGCAAAGTTTGTTTCAAACATAATTTTTACTTGGCCTTTTATTTTGCTTACACTTATCTTTTAATTGTTTTGCTGCCTTGTAAAAGTAAATTTGTAACTATTTTGATACTGGTCTGTAATAGAATGAAAATATTGTTTATAATCCTTTATAATGTCAGCTATGTTATACATACATAGGTACATGTATATGTGTATATATACATAATAATATTATATATATATATATATATATATATATATATATATATATATATATATATATATATATAATCAGTTTTATAACACATTATATGGTTGTATTCATGGCTCATTATAAATTACCTCCATTTTCCAATACAAATCAACGCGTAAATATGTATACTGACCTGTGAAAGTCATTTCGTAATAAAACTCGCTTTATAGAGTGATAATCTTTGTTGTTGTCAATTCATTATTATTATTAATATTAATTAAAATGTACTATTATTATTATTATTATTATTATTATAATTATTATTATTTTATGATTATAATAATAATAATAATAATTATTATTATTATTATTATCATTATCATTATCAGTATTATCATTATTATTATTATTATTATTATTATTATTATTATTAAAACATGACCATTTATATTACACCAAACGTGCTCAAAGCGTTTTACAAGGGGTCCAGGGCCAACCTCAACACTTAACATGTAGGACGAGACACAACACTCATTAGGCAATGTTTACAATTTTTTTCCTGACAGGGACAACGCTTTTAACAACCAGGTATTTCTTTACTGGGTAATGAGCCTTTTCCAAGGACTCAACCATGTGTCGTCCAGAATGGGACTCAAACCCTGGACCTTCCAGTCCAAAGGTGTGTTATACCACAAGACCACTTAGCAATTAGTATTATTGTCCAAAGGCGAGTGTCGTACTACAACGTTACAAAACAACACAAATAATAATTAATACAAAAAATACCAACAATTTTGTCCAAAATAATTAAACGAGTAGAATAAGTCCCAAACTTTGTAATCCATACGAAATGTTTTTGTTTTTTATTATTCAAATCACATATATCTATTTGAATAATGCAAATAAAAAATCTAACACAGATCAAATTAAGTAGCAGATAATAAAAAAATCTGTACATCAACAAAATGAGAAATAAAGCCAAAAAGTTTTAATACTTTAAGCAAAAATGGTCAGCAGATCTACACACAGTAAATATATACATTTATATAATATATACCTATAGCACATTTCCATGGCTTTTCCACGAACACGTTGCATCTCTCAACGCTTCATTGTTTTTTTCCTTCAGTGATTCATAGAGAATGAAAATTCCATTTTATACAGTCCGAGTTCAAGTTGCCCGTTAGGTCTTCTTTTCATCATATTGATGGCCCGGCCCCTGTTTCAAACAGAGTTTAAATTTACTCCAAGAATAATCGGTTTTCCCAACTTTAGGCCAATGTTTTTGTTTTTAAGGGTTTTACGGCGCTTGCAAGTTCATATCAGCGCCAGTAAAAAGGAAGAAAATGGGATAGTAAAAAGTTCTAGAATTACAATTAAAGCATCCAAGAATAAGGCAGACAAAGGGGAATTGGTTCAAATAGGGAACAGATGTAGATTCCAAGAGCACACGATCAGTGTACTTAGTTTGAGATCACCTAAAAGTCTCATCCAGACACCAGCACAGGTCCCCACAAAGAGGAACAGACTCAAATGTTTACAAATCATATATAATACATAAACAAAAGATAATACAGTGAATAACAGAGAGATGATTTACAAGGAAAAAAATATCATCTCCCAAAACTAACATTTGACTGTTTCCCTCCCAGCCAGGGCCAGGACAAAACCAAGTAATCTCATTCCAAGACAAAGACAGAAAGCATGTTGGAAAACAGACATAGGGAGATAAAAGACACAGTATGTACCTCCCTGCCCACTATGGGAGAACTTTAGGCCAAGCTCACCCTTCAGCCTATGACGTATCAGGCCTATAAATTTTGGGTAAAATGTCACAAGATCATTAATTTTCTAACCCTTACAGTTTACATCACTGCCTTCAGTGAATATGTCAAGTCAATAAAAATAATAATAATAATAATAATAATAATGATGAGGATGATAATGATGATGATTATGACGACGAGAATGAAGATAATGGTAATAATAATAATTATAATAATAATAATAATAATAATAATAATAATAAAAAATAATAACAATAACAATAATAATAATAATAATAATAATAATATTAATAACAAAATAATAATAATAATAATAATAATAATAATAATAATAATAATAATAATAATAATAATAAATAATAATAATAATAATAAATCATATTTATAACAAGCAAATTCAATGGACTCATGTTTAACAATTAAATGCGTATTCACAGAAGAAATTAAAATAAAATAAAGAGTGCCGCATCAAAAATTTAGTTTGACAAGCATTGAACTAAATTAGGTAAAACCCATTTATTAATAATTAATAGGTACACAATGCATTAGCCATGAGAAGCCTAAATAAACTTTATTTATAGGTAAGGTAAACGATTTACTTTATTATTCATCCTTATATGGAAATTGCTATGACGAACATGGAAGTGAAATGATAGGGTTGAAAAAAAAAAAAACAAACCCAAAAAAACATAACAATTTATATCCCTATGTAACCCATCCTTTCGTTCTCTTTTTGTCAGTGTAAACCAGATGCCAAAAAATCAAAAAGTGAATTTCTTTGTTTTGAAGGCTTTTACAGCGCGGGCAACACTTTTAGGATTTTTTCAGCACCAGTAAAAAGACGGACGATGAGGGAAAGGTTCTAGATCTGAAGTTAAGGTTAAAGCGCTAAGAAAGAAGTAAGACAATGGCGACTGGACTGGTTCAAATATGGACAGAAGATTCTATGAGCAATCGGTCATTGTGCCTGTTTTGATATTTCCTAAAAGTGCCATCCAGCGACAAGCAAAGGATCATGCTATGAAGGATACACTCAAATGTTTACAAAGTTTAGATTCAAAACTAAAAACAAAAATAGGACAAAACAGAGAGATGATTTACAAGGGGGAAAAAAAATCATCTCTCAAAAAAAGAAACCATACATTCAACTGCCTCCCTTTCAGCTAAGGATCCCTACCAGGATCAGAAAAAAAAAATTGGGAAATGTCAAATCAAAACAAAGATGAGAGAATGTGGAAAGAAAAAATTAATAATAAAGGGGATAAGAAGACACAGCAACCCGGAAAAGGAGACCAGATATAAGTTTAAAAGGCAAGGGGTCAAGAAGACAGCAAAAGTGACCTCCTTGCCCACCTTGGGTGGTCAAAAGATCCCATCCAGCAAATGTCAAATATTTCATACAGCACAAGCACCCTGGGTAAAATGACACTGATACAATATACATCATTACATCATATGGCATGTTACTAGATCAGGCCCTAGTCGAGTTATGTACTATTGGGTGTAAAGAGCCATACACAAAACCTGGACACCAGAAAAATATGCTTTCATTAAATTATCATTAATGCCGACACTGATCACACTCCATGCCACATGTCATCAAAAACAAAAAAAAACAACAACAAAAAAACCAACAAACCTTTCCTCTCTCTCAAAAAAATAATTTCAAGCCAGAATTTAACAAAAAAAAATATAAAAAAATACAACCCTCCCCCCCCCCCCCCAAAAAAAACAACAAAAAACAAAAAAAAAACTAAAAAAACCCAAAATACCCCAACAAGTAACGACTCATACACACCAACCATCCGTGATGTGATCGTGTGGTATTGTTCATTCATCTAACGCATAAAACGTATACCTGTTCACACCTATCACTTGTCTATCTGTGCGCTATCATGCATGTTTTAAGCCTCTCTACCAACGTGGATGCCACGAGTAACTTTAAGATTTTACTGTTGTTAAAAGAAAGAAAGAAGAGGAAGAAAAGGAAGCATTGGATATACCTGATTATGGTGGATAGACAATTATATGGCTAATATTATCATCATCTACTAGCCCAACGTTTGTCACTTGAAGACCAATGCATTGGATTTATTCAAATAAGGCCAGAAACATTTTTCAGTTGTGCTTGCTGACACCCCTTATTTTTTGTTAGATGGAAAGGTCTTCTCGATTTGTTATCGAAACCGCCTCTTAACTGGACATGGCAGAACTGCATCAATTTTGTGCAGATGGAAACTTGGAAAAAGTGATACCTGCCAGAAAGGTCAGGCAGCCCCAGAGACCAGCGACCATATCGTCCTCCACTGTCCAGTAACTAAACTTGAAGGTGGCTACGAAACCGTCCTTAGGGCGGAGGAACACTTTCGAAACTGGGTTGACGAATCAAATTTGGAGGTGTAGCCATACGCTACTACTACTACTACTACACCCCTTATTATTGGTTGTATCACTGTGAGTGTTCCTAAATATAGCATTTTGCCTCATGGATAGGAGTGGTCGCTCACAACATGAGAGCAGACCGATTAAATTTTATAAAACTAATCAAAGCAACGCACGAACAGGATCGGATCGATTAGTGGGTATAACACAGGGCCTAGAAAAGCCATAAGTTCATTTGTTCATTTATGTTTAATGCACTAACACGCATGAACGCGGATGTTTGGTGTGAATGTACCACAATATTCAAAAAAAAAAAAAAAAAAAAAAGAAACCCCTAAAAAATAATCAAAAAGCTAAAAAACAAAATAACTAAAGTGTAAATCAAGAAATCAGATAATGGACTTATTAAACATCAACAGCAGGTGTATATAAAGTAGATATAATAATTAAACATATGTATATATTATGCAACATTCATTACAAAAAGCAACTAACCCTGACTTGCTGACAAGAATAAAATTTTGCGTTTGAAACTTTCAATGATGACAAGAGTTTCATTTGAATTTTATTCAAATCATAAATTCCCCCATTATCTATTTATAGTATTTATTCAAGGAATACAACATTCTTTTCATCAAGAGAGCAGCGGTAACACCCATTTAATTCAGGATTCAAAGAATTTTATTGCACAAAAAAAGATATTGGTTTTTATTGCAATTATAAAGGGGGCCACAACCTAATTAGCAAATAATTTTTAAAAAATAAAAAATGAAAGAAATCTTCAAGATGGTTGTCAAGTCTGAAAACAAATCGATGAAGCTCCTTGTCAATATGTAAACAGGATAGTGTATATATGTCCTAATAAAAAAAATATTTATATATACTTATATATGCGAACCCTCATCTACCTTTAATTGTGTGTGTGTTGTTTTCATGTCTGCCTTCATGTTGTGTATAAATGAAATCAAGTTAAACCAATATAAATTAACTTTGTTTGTTTTATGTTTTTAAGGGTTTTACGGCGCTTGCAACAAATTAAGGTCATATCAGCGCCAGTAA
>NC_088372.1:12590527-12593027 GCF_034508935.2 Berghia stephanieae | reverse complement strand
TGAGCGAGACTCGAACACAGGACCTTCCGATCCGAAAGCGAGTGTCATACCGCAAGACCACATAGCCACACAATGTAAAAGGTAAATTACCCATCAGAGCAGATTGTATACAAATTATGTGTTGACTTTCTCCAATATTGTGTCATTCATTGTTATAGTTAAAGAGGTTATATTTCTACACTCATGCACTTCGTTCTACTTTCATTTTTCAAAAAAAAACCTCCACAATGCCATTTGGTGGTATATCATGAAAGAAATTATCACAATTTGATTGGTTGGTAAAAATTAAATAAGACAAAGAACCTGCAGTCGAACACCAATACAAAGTCTCAGACGTTCTCATAAACTGTAATTGTATTACCTCTACTTGTCCCTCTATAAACCGGACATAAGATAGATATGCGGACCCTGCTTACCTCATCTGTAAGACACTGGACAAATTGTACATTTAACACCTCTACTAGTCCCTCTTTACCATCGATAAAGCCAGTACAGGGATGATATGCGTACCCAACTGCCTTTTCTGTATCGTAACTGAATGGCCATCTGACAATCTATGTCCCTCACACAAATTGTACATCTATCACCTCTACTTTTACCTCCTTACCCTTAACAAATCCAACACAAGGATGATATGTGGACTGTGCCCCTCTTCTCTTAAATTGATAGGCCATCTGACATTCCATGTGTCTCACACTAAATGTATATCTATCACTTCTACTGGTCCTTCCTTGCCGACAAAGGGATTATATGTGTGCCCTTCTGAATTCTCTGTAACTTAATGGCCATCTGACAATCCATCTCCCTGACACAAACTGGACATCTATCATCTCTAATTTTACCCCCTTACCCTCCATAAAGCCATCTCCGTGACACAAACTGGACATCTATCATCTCTAATTTTACCCCCTTACCCTCGATAAAGCCATCTCCCTGACACAAACTGGACATCTATCACCTCTAATTTTACCCCCTTACCCTCGATAAAGCCATCTCCCTGACACAAACTGGACATCTATCACCTCTAATTTTACCCCCTTACCCTCGATAAAGCCATCTCCCTGACGCAAACTGGACATCTATCACCTCTAATTTTACCTCCTTACCCTCGATAAAGCCATCTCCCTGACACAAACTGGACATCTATCATCTCTAATTTTACCTCCTTACCCTCGATAAAGCCATCTCCCTGACACAAACTGGACATCTATCACCTCTAATTTTACCTCCTTACCCTCGATAAAGCCATCTCCCTGACACAAACTGGACATCTATCACCTCTAATTTTACCTCCTTACCCTCGATAAAGCCATCTCCCTGACACAAACTGGACATCTATCACCTCTAATTTTACCTCCTTACCCTCGATAAAGCCATTCCCTGACACAAACTGGACATCTATCATCTCTAATTTTACCTCCTTACCCTCGATAAAGCCATCTCCCTGACACAAACTGGACATCTATCACCTCTAATTTTACCTCCTTACCCTCGATAAAGCCATCTCCCTGACACAAACTGGACATCTATCACCTCTAATTTTACCTCCTTACCCTCGATAAAGCCATCTCCCTGACACAAACTGGACATCTATCACCTCCTCTAATTTTACCCCCTTACCCTCGATAAAGCCGACACAGGGGTGATAGGTAGACCCAGCTCCCCTCATCTGTAACTGATAAGCCATCTGGCAATCTACATCTCTGACAGTGGGCAAAGGCTGACAGTATGGATGACTGTGGTACCAGCCGACAACTACCAACTTGCCAGTTTTCATGCGACGACGAATCTGGCAGAATGGTGAGAAAAGAAAATTGTTGTTACTGAATGCCTCCTTTTGGTACTATGTCAAGATTGAACCAAAGATCTGAAAAAGAGTGTATGAAACAGTGCCAGACAAAGCAAGAAAGAAAAATACAAAAGAAAAACCATCACATAAAAACTCAGTCTTCATGGACTGGGGATCGGACTTCAGACCTCCTGATTACTGGTCAGATGGTTTAATGATAGCACATATGATCAGTATCAGGAGGTCTGAAGTTCAATCCCCAGTTGAAAAAGACTGATTTTTTTTTTTTTGGAATGGTATTGTTCTTTCTTGCTTTGTCTGCTACTGTTTCATACACACCTTTTCAGATCTTTATCTTACAGCAGTGCACGTTCCCTAATTTCTCAATTGATATTTTCACAATTAAACCTGATGCCAAATATTAATAATAATAATGATAAGAATCATGTAAATATTTTATACTGAGCTTATTCCATATACAAACAGCTCTAGGCGCCTTTTCAATACAAACATCAAAAGCTACAATTACAGGACATATACAAAACATGCTTAAGACGTTCATATGATGAAAAATAATCGGAAACTAGTTTTAATCTTTCAAATATTTTCTAATAAAATACGTCTTAATATTTGTCTTAAAACTAGATTCTGTCCTGCATTTTCTGAAGGAAATTGGAAGAGAATTTAAATAATAAAAATAATATTAACTTT
>NC_088372.1:12553027-12585527 GCF_034508935.2 Berghia stephanieae | reverse complement strand
TACAATTATCAACCCCTAGCCTTCGTCACACAAAAACAATGCCAAAAAAAATCACATTTGGTCAAATAAAAATCTAGCAACAGAGAAATGCATATAGGGAGAGAGAATCTGATATGCCAAGAAATCCATGTCTTATCATTGTCATTACTCTGTTACGGTCTTTACTTTGTACCCAAAAGGTACCAATTTCGATCACCCGCTGCGCCGTATGGCCTTGAGCAAGTCACCTCACCCTAACTCACTTTGCAGTACTGCACTGCGACTGACATATGGGTCATTCCAGTCTTCCCTTGGAATAGACCCTAAAGACAAATTTCCCCCCATCGGGGATGAATAAAGGGAATTTTATTAATTATAGTTATTTAATGGTTTAATGGCATCATGAAATAAAAATAAATAAATAGAAAAATAAAATAAATAAATAAATAAATAAATAAATAAGTAAACAAATAAAAAAGTAAATAACAAATAGATAGCATTTGCTTGCTACACTCTGGATAAAATCTAGCCTGTCAAGAGTACTTTCCACAAGATCTAAGAAACCAAGCTGCTAGATTAGATGAATAGAGGGGCCAGAAAAAAAACAAACAATCTTGACTAAATCCAGGACAATTCTAATTCCCTTTGCCTGAGAGGCAATTGCACTCTTCCAACTGAAGGAGTCCATCCGTCAAGAAAAACATGAAATATCAAATGAACCACGAGTCTTTATCATTTCTCTTTTTAAAAATTATTTTCTTGAGAAAGATAAACATCTGAAGAGGTGCGAATGAAACTGTCAGACAAAGCAGAAAGAAAAATACATGAAAAAATCATCCCAAAATCTTTTATCCTACCTGAAATCAATGCCTGAACCCTAAAACTAGAGCCAATAAGATGAGAGAAAGATAAAGTGAGTAAATGTGTCTCATATATAAGGGAACATCTCATTGTCGCTCTCTTTCTCTCTCTCTCTCTCTGTCAATCTCTCTCACACACACATACTTTCCCCTATAATGTTTCAACTATCATATATATATATAGTGTTTACTTGAAAAAGGCCAAAGGCCAAAACGTCGTTTGTGTTGTGTTATTCCCTTATATATGAGTCACATTTACTCATTTGTGACCCTTCGCCCCAAAATGGTATTAAGTCCGGTTGGTTAAGATGTTGAAAATTGAATTTATAGCCAGAAATATCAGACTTGTGTTGAGTTTGTATGTTTTATGAAGGAGAATGGATTCCATATTTTAGGGTGCTAATGCCAACAATTTATATTTATGATCAGTTTTAACATTCAATTCGGCTTTTAAGCATATGGTTCATTCCGACATAATACCGTTTTGAGACGATGGGTCACATTTTATCTTTCTCACATGCTCTCTAATCTGTCAATTACTGTGAAAGAAAAATCAGTTTACCTCAGTTGATGTGCTGTAGTCGCATTACTGACTAAATTCTGCTTTTTTGAAGGAAGATCACTGATATTGTTCTCCTTGATGAGTTCCTCTTTAGGAAAGGCGAGAAAACCCGGAAGAGGAGGAGGCATGGAGATATTAATGGATTTTGATTCTGGTAGTGGTGTTGACAACAATGCTGATAGTGATTTTGGTGTTGATGATGATGATGGTGATGATGATGATGATGACGTTGATGTAGAGGAGACTGGTTGAGATGATGAGTGGGATGAGTTGATTGTTGTGGTGGATGTGTGAGTTGTACTGATGGTGCTGACAATGGACGATGCTGTTGTAATGACGTGGACGGTGGTGATTGGCTGGGAGCTACTAATTGCCACTCCTGGTGTCATAGGGACTGGTTCTGTTGTTTTACTTGCTGTAGCTGTTGTTGTCGTGGTTGTTGTTGAAGCTGTTGCTGCTACTGAGGGGGATGTGGTAGATGCTAATGGATTTGCTGGATGATGAGGTGACTGAAGATTAAAATTCGAATATGAATTTTCAAGAAAATGACAAAATATGGGAATATTTTAAAACTTATTTTTCCCTTGAAAGAGCAAGACTTAAAAAAAAGAAATAAGAAAACTAGAGTATGTATACATTTATATATATATATTATATATATATATATATTATATATATATATATATATATATATATTATATATTATCGAGGGGTGCCTGCGCAAAAGCCGTAACGATGATTTCGTTGATTTTTCAGGAGAGCAAATCAAAACTTTGTGGATGGAATTTAAATAGTGAACCAAAGACTATCGTGATTATTTTTATACCAATACAACCGTGATTATATAGTCTGCTTGATTGTCAGGACCCCGGTCACTTTTAGATTGTCATTTTTAATAAAACGACGCATTTTACGTAGCTATTTTCATTACGGCTTTTGTGCAGGGACATTTTTTTGAAAAATGTCACAGTATCGCTCTGCCCCTTTACCGTATATCATGTTACTTGCATAGTGCATGCCGCCTATCCCGTTCTCAGGTGGATGTTTGGCAGCCCAAAAGCCGTAACCGGGAATAAGACAGAGCTGTCAAGAGAAATTACCCTGAACACATTCTGCTCAAAAGCTGTAACTAGTGATACGGTGCAATAAAAACCACAACTAAGCGTATTTCTGGTCTGCCATAACACAGTAACTTGCGATACGGTGTTTGGACAGGAGTGAATGACTGATGTACTTTGTTTAAAGAGTATGAAATGACACCGTAACACTGAGAAAATAAAGAAAATAACAGAGCTCTAAACACATTTTTGACTTTAAAAATTATAGTAAACATTAATTCTGATGAAAATAATCGTAATTCGTCCATAGAGGGACTCAACAACTCCAAACCTCTCTCTCTCTCTCTCTCTCTCTCTTTCTTTCTTTCTCCTCTTCCACAAACAATCTCTCTTTCTCTCTATCTCTCTTTCTCCTCTCTCAAACTCTCTCTCTCTCTCTCTCTCTCTCTCTCTCCTCTCACTGACTCTCTCTTTCTCTTCTCTCATTAACTCTCTCTCTCTCTCTCTTTCTTCTCTCTCACTGACTCTCTCTCTCTCTCTTTTTCTTTCTTTCTTCTCTTTCACGAACTCTCTCTCTCTGTCTCTCTCTCTCTCTCTCTCTCTCTCTCTCTCTCCTTATCACAAAATATCTCTCACTCTCCTCTCTCACTAACTCCCTCTCTCTGTCTCCTCCCCCACTCTCTCCCTCTCTTTCTCGTCTCTCTCTCTCTCTCTCTGAAAAATGGCAAAACTGTTGGCATTGATGAGTTATACCCGACGTGATTACTAACTTTGGACCAGAAACAATAAACTGGCTGGCAAATACTATGACAAACATCATGGACAAGGGCACATGCCCACAAATTTAGAAACATGCCAAAGTAATAGCCATATTAAATCCAGACAAACCAATGACTGAACCATCCAGCTACAGACCAATATCTTTACTTTGTTGCTTATACAAGCTCCTGGAAAGAATTGTACCAGAGTGAATCAACCCATTTGTAAATCCCTGCGTACTGCCATAACAAGCGGGCTTTAGACTACAAAGAATCAGACGTGAACAGGTCCTTGCACTGACCTCATACATTGAAGCAGGCTTTGAGAGAAAAAAAAAACCCAGCAAACTGGTGCAGTCCTAAAAGACTTAACTGTAGCTCACGAATCTGTTTGGATAGGCGGACGATTTTAAAGCTTTCAAAAATGATTCCCTGTTGACAGACTGCTGTCTACCATGACTGGACAAGGCAATTTCATGTCATATTGGGAGGAAACAAAATCAAAATACCAAAAATTAAAAACAGGGCACCACAAGGTTCAGTTTTAAAACCAACTTTCTTCAATATTTATATCTCTGAAATGCCAAGCTTCCAAGCACTCAAACTTGGATGCCTTGACGACTGGGCCTTAGCCTATCGATCGAAAAACTGGAAAGAGATTGAAGAAGTTTTACTCAAAGACACCTCCCGCCTGAATCAATACTTGGATAGGTAGTAAATAAAAATGAACATCACCAAATCAGTATCCACAATTTTTCACTTGAATAATCGAGAAGCAACAAAGGAATTGAAAATCATAGGTGGTAACTCAATACTACCTTCAAACCCCAATCCTAAATACATCACATTTGACAGACAGCTGATTACCGAAAACATTGAGGGAATTGCAAAGAGAATAGCAAGAAGAAACAGCCTGCTGAGAAAACTCACAAGTACCACCTGGGGAGTCGCACCACAGGTACTGAGAACGTCTGCTTTGGCACTGTGCTACTATGTGTGAGAATGCTTTTTGGATGAGGAGCCCACATGTAAGCCGCACTGACACCCGATGAAGAGAATCAATGAGAATAATAACAGGATGTCTCAAGTCAACTCCAACTCAGTGGCTCCCAACACTGAGAGGCATTGCATCGCCAAGTCTTAGACAAGACGCTAATCAAAGGATACATGCAAGAATTGATGAAGCCAAGGATAACACTCCCATAAATATAATCATAAAGGGAGCACCTTCAACAACAAGGCTCAAATCGAGAAGACCTTTCCACCTAACAAAAATGGTAGACTTCAGAGTGAAAGAGAACTGGAGCTAATGTTCGGGAAACACCAAAAGGAGGAAACCATAAAAGATCCCACCAAAAGAATGCCTGCATTCCAAAATGCCAGGAAATGCTGGGTTTCCTCAAATCGCCTTAACAGGACATGGCAAACTGCATCAAATATGTGCAGATGGAATCGTGGGAACAGTGATGCCTGTGAAAGTGTCGGGCAGCTCCAGAGACTAGCAATCACAGCGTCCTCCGCTGTCCAGTAACGAGAACTGTTGGTGGCTATGAAAAAGTTCTTAGGGCAAAGGAAATGAATTTGGAGTTGCAGCCATGCGCTATTACTACTCCTCTCTCTCTCTCTCTCTCTTGCTCCTCTCTCACTAACTCTCTCTCCCCTCTCTAACCAAATCTCTCTCTCCCTTCCTCCTCTCTCAACCAACTCTCTCTCTCTCTCTCTCTCTTCTCTCTCACTAACCCTCTATCTCTCACTCTCGCGTTCTCCTCTCTCACTTTATCTCCCTCACTCTTTCTCTTCTCTCTCTTTTTCTCCTCTCTAACTCTCCCTCTCTTTCTCTCTGCCTCTCTTTCATTCTCTTTCTCTCTCTCTCTCTCTCTCTCTCTTCTCTCTCTCTCTCTCTCTCTCTCTCTCTCTTCTCTCTCTCTTCTCTCTCTCTCTCTCTCTCTCTCTCTCTAACTGCCAGTCTCTCTTTCTCTATCACACACACAAAAACTTTCTCTTTCTCTCTCTGTGCCTGTCTGTTTGTTTGTCTGCATCTCTCTCCCTCTCTCTCTCTCTCTCTCTCTCTCTCACACACACACACTCTCACTCTCTCTCTCTCTCTCTCTCTCCCTTTCCCTACGATGAGATCTATGCATACGAGGTGAAAATTACATTTCAAAAAAAAAAAGATCAGGATTGCTTTCCTTAATCATCAAAACGCAGATTCAATCAAGTAATAGTTAGACTTATCAAGTTCATTGGTGGCCGAAGGAAAAAAAACCCGTCTCATAATCCAGAGCTTGACCCATCCCTTAAGTTGTGATGTCTTATCCTGTAATTGATACTGGCAGGTAGGGAATTTCAAGACTTGGATTAATTGTTACCCAATTGTCTTTCACCATCAATATTGAACGTTAAAAGTCGAATTTTACATGATTGTAACACAATAATGCATCAAAGTCATTGTAGAATCTCATACAATGTCACATTACGGTCTTTCAGTTGATCTAACTCTCATTTCCAACCCCATATTTTTCACTGCTCTAAGACCGTAAATTCAGTCAAGGTCATTGAGCTCGCCATTGTAACCACGGTGGCATAATTTTATGCCTGCCCAAACGCCTTATTGCTAGATACGGTTTTTGGGCAGTCAACTTTACCTTTGCATTTCCACCTTTTCGTCAGGCGCAAAAACGGTAGTTACTGTTAAGGCTTTTGGGCAGTGGCTGATAGGCACTGTTTAGAGCGTCTTAAGTCTGTATTACATGCTACGGCTTTTGGGCAGTCACATTATCTGTCTAAAAACGTTACGGTGTTCGTGTTTTAATTAATAAAAATTAATTAATTAATATTTTTGAATATATATTTTTGTAGAAATAAACCTTACTCCAACCCAAGTTGATTTATGTAAAAAACGAAAAATTGAATTTTTTGACGTTACGGCCTTTGCGCAGGCACCCCTCGATTATATATATATATATATATATATATATATATATATATATATATATATATATATATATATATATATATAATTAACATGCCAACAGCAATACCTAAAATGTAGAACAAGACGTGATGCCTGTTTGGCGGTGTTGCAATTTTTTTCTAACAGAGACAAAGCTGTTAACCTCCAGGTACTCATTTTACATCTGAGTATGCTGACAGAATGTGAGTAAAGAGCCATTACCAAAGACTCAACTACGCGTCACTCAGAGCAAGTCTTGAACCCTGGACCTTCTGATCCAAAAGTGAAATTCATACCACTAGACCCATAGCCACACTATAGAGTTAAAAGCAAAAGCGGAACAAGTAATTCATAGATTATTTGGGTTGAAAATGGCTGAAATGGCATCTAAAAAGTTGGGACATTTTGTTAACTCATCTAATTAGTTACTGCTGTACTCCGGAAAGACAAGTATTTAAAAATTTGTCCATAAAACTCAATCTTCAAACATCGACTGATTTAAATGACTCTCATATTGAAAAAAAACTCTCAAACCTGGGACATTGCGAAATCAGATATTTACCTTGAAAGGACGAAGTTTCCGAGCCCAAATGCTTTTCCAAATGTCCAGTTTTTTACCTTTATATTTGACCTGAAATATTGGAATAAAAACGAAATGATCAGTACCAAAATATTGGCCAAATGTGAGCTTTATGTCAATCAAACCTGGGCAGTGGAGACAACGCACTCACAGAATCAACAGAATAATTTCAAACACTTTCTTTAGCCCTCTTTCCAGTCTTACATAATTTTAACTTTGATTTACTTTGTACTACCATTTTTAAAAAATACAATAATTAAAATACATTAAAAACAAAAACTATAGAGGTACACATCAAAGAGATGATTTACAAAAGAAAAAATATCATCTCCCAAAACTAATACATTTGACTGTTTCACTCCTACCAGGGAGGTCACTGCTGTTTTGTCTTCTATCCCCCTATATTTCCTTTTCCAGGTTGACTTTGTCTTTGTTTTGGAATGAGTTTATCCCAGTTTCTACAGCATAAATCAAACAGTAGCAATTTATTTTTACCCATCTGGCCACTGACCATTCTTAACATTACTTGAATTTGTGACAAGACGAGGCACTGTACCGCTTAGCTACTGAGTCATACATGCAACAATGTTGATATCTTAAAACAATTTCTGCAAAATTTCAATATCAAGAAAGGACCATAAAACCCTTTTTTTTTCTCCTTTTTTTTTCTTTATGCTTTTGTATTGTACATGAATAGAAAGATACTGACTAAGCGAGTTGGTCTACAAGGAAAAACAGCAAAAAAATAAATAAATAACACAATTTAAAAAATATATATATATAAAATAAAAATCTAAATTTAAGAGTTAAGAAGAATATAGCTTTAAATATTTCTTTTAAAAAGAAAAAAAAGCATGACGAAAAATGCATGACGTTGTTTTACAACACAACAGTGAATACAACAAAACAATGAGAACTTACAGATGCCCAGCCACATCCAGATCGCTTCATATTATTGGTGTTCACCAATCTTTTACAGTGCATGGCCCAAGCACTGGGTGTCCCAAACTCTTGTTCCGAGCCATGCCACTTGATTTTACCACTTTCCAACAAGTCTGCTTCAAACCTTTGGCCCTGGATTAAAGGCAGAGACATCAATTAAATAATTCACAGGTCATTCATAACTCATACTGTATATTTTATTAAATTGTGTTATGTTATGTTACAGTTATCATTTAAAGTTATAACAAGTGTAACTAAATGACAAATTGCCATATTTATGGACAATAAAGATCTATTATTATTATTATTATTTTTAATTCATGCCATGTGATTTTACCTTTTCCAACAAGTACAAGTCTATTTAAAAACCTTTGGCCCTGGGTTCAAGCATAGGCTTCGTGGAGCATTTTGGTCCTGACATCGTGTCTTTGAGTAAAGCACTATACACACATTACTCCACTAGACTCAGATGTGAATGAGAACCTGGCTACAGTCAGTAATGAATATTGTACGAGTGTTAGTGTTAGTGCAAAAAGGATGACTAACAGAAAAATTGGTACTGCATGAAATGGAATTGTGGTTCCATACGGCCTGCTGGGGGAATATAAATGAAACATTGTGAAACTCCCTGATTATGGTTAATTCATGGAAATGCCCTATAATAATGTCTGACATAATACCAGATTGAGGTGATGGGTTGCAAATTAGCATATTTATTTATCGTTACCAGATAGTCGATGGCGAGGACTCCTTGCCCTGGCTCAATGATCCCATCATTCATCAAAGTGGTGAGTGTTACTTTACGACAAGTCAACGCCTGTTTAGCTTTCTGTAATGTCCCCTCTCCACTTTCCTCCTCCTCTTCCCCTCCAGAACTTTCTCCCTCCTCTTCATCCTCATTTTCATTTGTATTCTTTGCAGAACTGTCACCGTTTTTATCTGACATGTGTTTCTCCTGAAATGTATAAAGAATCAAATTTAGCAATTGTAATGAGCAACTCTCATGCACAACGAAAAAGGAGAAAATAATAAATTTTGTAGTTAAATTAAAAGCAAATACAACATACTCCCATGTATTCATTCCTTTCCGTTTTCAAATAAACCATCTGAACTAATTAGACCAGCTATTTCAATACTGTTGATGTGCATAGCAAAAGGTAAAAGGTAAAAGAGAAAAAAAAAAATTAAATTATAGTACTTTCCTGACGGTCAGTTGTGAAAATTTAGGGGTCTAAAATTTGCTGAGAAAGTCATCCCTAATGGATCATCGCCTTGACGTATGTACTTATACAATGGTGAGGACGTTTAAGTGCTTAGGACCAATGACAACGCAAGTCCAAGTTCGCAGAAGATTGCGTATTTTCACTCGGTGTTGTAAGACAGTACCTTGATGCTGTTTGAGATATGTGACCCTCCGTCTCAAAGCGGTATTATGTCGGGATGATTCAGACCCCTAAAAGTGAATTTAGAGATAGAATGATGAGAAATTGGACCTTAGAAGTTTCTGCAATGCAAGAAATAGTCTTTATACTCCAGCATAACGTACAGAAATTGTACCCAAGTTGGATATTTGTGGCTATGAATTCAATTTCCCTTACCGAGTGGATCCCGACATAATACCGCTTCGATACGGTGGGTCATATATAGCCCGGTGTGCCAAAGAATTTCCCACTAGCAGTTTATCTATAGGTGGCGGAGATCTGATGTAAGGTCTGGCGGACTTTATGGAAAACCGGGTAATAAGGGTGTGGGTAGTGGGAGCCAATAATTGCTGCTGCTGAGAAGGTACCAGCAGGGAAATTTTTGCACATGTGGAACGCATTTGGGAAAAATGTAAATCGACATTAAATAGAGAAATATCAAAATTAAATGTTTGATACACTGACTAGCTAATTTGTATTTTACTCATCTTCAATTAGGATTTTTCTATTCGTATCTCTCTGTATTGTAAGATAATTTAATCCTTTATTTGTGCTAATTGTTCCATTTGTACATCTCTTTTACCTCTAATGAATGATTAGTCATCTTAAACATATCATATTGTCCTCTATACTTCATTTCGAAGTGGCAATTCGGACCCGAGTCTGAATTGCTTCCCGTGGCAATTCGGACTCCTGCCACAATGCGCCTGTGCAATCACAGGAAGTGTCCGAAGTGGAAGCTGGGTCGAAAGTGAAGCGTGGTAGGGTGGGGGGAATGTGCTCATTCTCAGTTGTCAGTTGTCAGTCGGTAGGAGGGAGAGTGAGCGAGCAAGTCACGTTTTAGAACTCCCGAAGATGACTAACCTTCAAAAGCGGTGATCTATTATTCCCCTTTGTCTTACTTTTTCTTGGGTACTTTTTAATTGTAATTCTAGAACTTTTTACTATCCAATTTCTCCCTTTTTACTGGCTCTGATATGACCTAAATGTGTTGCAAGTGACTTAAAAAAACAAACAAAAAAAAACCATAGATCTAAATATTCGTGGAGATTACAATTGTAGTCGCTATTGTTAATGTTAACAATCAATTTGCCCTCGCATAGATAAATGAGTGTCTTTGTGTAATGATTGGAAGATTTATTTGATTTGCCATGAGCATGTTGCAAAAGATACATGCATTGCATATCTACATTATATATTTTGCCATTTGCGGCCACGAAAAAGTGGGGGGAAAGGAAAATAATATGACTTTGGGCATTGAGCGTTTTATTTAAAAGGCAGTATGGGTCGGGCTTTGACAAAAGGCAGTATCTTAATTCTTTTTTAATTAAAAAATGCTGTTTTATTTCTAAATATAAAAATAGAGGCCATGCAATAGAGCCCCGCCACTGGGGTAGGGGCAGAGTACCGTCTAATACTAATATCATTAGATAATACTGGACTAGGTGCCTATTAATAAAATAAGCACTGGTTGAATACGGAGAGAAAATTAATGATCAACTGGTAATGGGATTGGGGGGTAACCAGCGACTTCTCATAAGTAGACGATGGGGTTAACCCACAAACGACCGAGGCGCTGGACGCAGGAGAGAACATGGTAATACGAGATCAAAGAGAAAAAGCCGTCGGCTCTTGGGTTGTGGAAATGGTTGTTGGGGGGGGGGGGGGGGGATTATTCTGTATGACTTAGAGATACTCATGTGTGTGTGTGCCACGGGAAGCAATTCAGACTCTCGGGGTCCGAATTGCCACGGGAAGCAATTCATACTTGGGTCCGAATTGCCACGGGAAGCAATTCAGATTCGGGTCCGAATAGCCTTTTCCACTTCATTTTCTTTTTTTCCTATTCATCATCTTTTTTTTATGGTATGGATCCCAGACAAAATAATCATACACCAGCAATTTTTTTTTTTTTTTTAAATCTTAGTGTTAAAAAATGTTTAGAAAAAAAAGTTGACAATGGTGCAGCTGGTCTATTTAAAAAAAGTATAACAATTAGCTCTATAAGAAGTTCTGATTATTTTGACCTCTGTGATGTAGCATGGCTGACCGGTCCATCTCCACTGAGTCTGTTCCTGATTATTTTTTTCTGCCTTGCTTAGCCTTACCAGTTAACACTGCTCTGTAGACGTCTATCACTCATACTCATTCATATATTCAGATTTATATCTTCCAGTGCCCGCTCCTAAAACATTCGTTCAAGATTTCATATGTCTAGTTTCGCTTAGACAGACCTTAGTGGACATTAAAACCCATGTCATATCGTAATGAGTTTAGCGTTTAAAAGATAGTGCCAGCAATAATAGACAAGATAGACGTCTAGATTGGCTGTCTGCTGCCACTGCAGTCTGCAGAAACATGACGGTAGTGGTAGAAAACACGGACAAACCTGAGAATGCAAGCTCACATTGCTCATTTTCAAGAATTATCGGTATTCTTTCTGCCTTACTTAAAATTGATATTAATGATTAATGCATTTGGAAATATGTTTAAATGCACTACATTCTTTGTTCAAGCTTCAATTCTTCGATTTTTCTCTTACTTTTTTGTTTCAATTGAAGACTTAACCTCCGACCTCTTCGTATAAATATTAGTTCAACTTTACTTTACCTTTTAAGTTACATCGGTTAAAGCAAGTTATACGTGTTCACATACAACACTGAGAATAAATATAATATTATAGGGACAGAAACTAAAATAAACATTGATTATTTGACTATTGAATGCCCTATTATAGGACCAAACTATTCTGAATAAGAAACACGCATATCTAACAACACTAGACTATAACATTATAATTTCACGAAATAAAAAACTGACGATGTGTAAAATTGTTTACCGTGGAAACAATAGCGATCCGAAAGGCTTGAACTTGAATTGAATCTATAATGGAAAAATGAAGCCATATGATGCTTTTTATTTCCTGAAAAAAATATTCCACAGTTCATAATGGATCGGACGCCGGGCACTTTGAAAACACCATACGAAGATGCTGTAACTAACTTGATATGGGTGAAGGTTAGTAAGTATTTGTTATCTGCCTAGAATATAGTACTCTACTTAGAAGTTAAGGACACAAATACAGGAAACTGGAATTCCATACAATCAAAGAAAGTGCATGATTACAAAATACATGACGAAAATAAGACTCCAAAAGCTGAGTACCTAAGGGTAACATTGGACATATAAAATGTCATGAAACCATCGTATATAATAAGACAAAATTGGCCACAAACTTAAAATAACAAGCTAATTTTTCTCCAACATAACAGTTCATTGTGTCCCAAGAGAACAATGCTTTACCTCACTGGTAAGACCCAGCTTGGCATACAGTTGAAGTATATGGTATTCCCAGATGAAGAAAATTATAAACCAGCTTGATTGGTGCAAATGTGGGTTTGCAGCTGTGTCCATAAAAATCATGACAACAGAAAAAGTGTCAAACATAAACTGAAGACTCTTTTTAAAAGTCTATACGGTCTAGATAGTACTGGTACAAACAGCCATCCTAATCAAAGACAACCAACAAAAGCCAAAGAAATGAGCGCTTCTATCTACTACCCCACTCCCGACTGAATTGATATTTTCAGTCTCTTTTTTACCTAGTACAATAAGGCTGTAGAATTCCCTCCCTGACAACTTGAGAAATTCTGACAGTTATGAGAAATTTGCTTGACATTTCTCTGGTCAACAGCAACATTTAACATGTAGGACGAAACATGACACTTGTTAGGCAATATTACAACTTTTCGGACAGTCAACGCTGTTAACGACCAGGTACTCATTTTACACCAGAGTACGGTGAGAAAATGTGAGTAAAAAGCCTTTTCAAAGGAATCAACTATGTGCTAAGTGAGGATCGAACCCAGGACCTTCCAATCTGAAAACGAATGTCATACCACAAGACTGCATAGCTGCACAACATGATATATCTCATCTCATCTCATGTAGTTCCATATCTGAAGCAGACGTCGGAGGTCATCTTCCGCCAAGCTGATCTATCTCTTGCCAATTTTATTAAAGCAGCGCCACCTTTCTCAGCTTCATCTGTCCAAGTTCTTATCCCTTTCAAATACGTTATTCTTTGTCTTCCTCTTATTCTTTTTCCATTCATCTTTCCAGTCAAGGCGAGTATTTCCAAACCAGGGTGGCGGATAATGTGTCCTAAAAATTCCATTTGGCGTTTGATGATTTTTGTTATCAGTGATCTTTTTCTGTTTGCCATTTCTAAAATTTCTTCATTTCTTTTCCTTTCCATCCATGACACCCTCATCATTCTTCTGTAAAACCACATTTCCACTGCCTCCAGTCTTTTAACCATGGTCTTGTTTATGGTCCAGCTCTCACAACCATATAGCAGCACAGACAGTACATAGCAATCCAGGACTTTGATTTTTGTTTTCATGCTAATATTCCTGTTTTTCATAATTGTATGCAGCTGGTTGAATGCATTCTTCGCCATACCTATTCTTTTCTTTATTTCACAATCTGATTTTCCATTGGATGTTACATTGAAGCCTAAATATTTGAAACATTCAACTTGTTGTATTGTTTGTCCTCTGCTTGTTATTACACAGGCTGGTGGGTTATTATTTTTAGATACCGTCATACATTCTGTTTTAGATATATTCAGTTCCAGTCCCATATTTTCACTACTCCTGACTACAACATCCAGTAATTCTTGTAGTTCATGTTCAGATTCTGCCAGTAGAACCGTATCATCTGCATACCTCAGATTTGTTACATTCTTTCCTCCAATACACACCCCCTTCTTATGTTCGATATCTCTTAATATCATTTCACTATAGAGGTTGAATAAATCTGGAGACAAAACACACCCCTGCCTAACTCCTCTTCTAATAGGTGTAAAACTGCTTAGTTCATTGTCAACACGCATTGCTGCTTCTTGTTCCCAGTACAAATTCCGTAATATTCTTAAATCTTTACCATCAATGTCCAAGGATGATAGAATTTTGAATAGTTTTTCGTGTTGTACTTTATCAAAGGCTTTTGAATAGTCGATGAAACACATATACAGATCTTTATTTACTTCAATACATCTTTCCATCAGCATTGATAATGTGAATATTCCATTTCTGGTACCCTTGTCCTCAACAAAACCAAATTGCATCTCCCCAATTTCAGGTCGTATTTTATTTCTTATTCTTAGTAAAATTATCTTCAAAAGAATTTTTGTGAGGTGGCTCATTAGGCTAATAGTTCTGTGTTGTTCACAATCAACTGCCCCTGGCTTTTTTGGTAGTGCTATAAAAATGGATCGTTTCATATCAGTTGGCATTTTTCCTGTGTCATACACTTGATTTAGAAGGTTTGTGATGAATTCAATCCCCCATTCACCCAGGCCAGTCAAGGCTTCAATTGTTATGGCATCAGGTCCTGCAGCTTTTCCATTTTTCATGCTTTTCATGACGTTCCTAACTTCATCTTTCATTATAGAAGGCCCTTCCAGTTCTTTTATCATAGGCATTTCTCCTCGATTATCAAAAAAAGTTCTTCAATATATTCTGACCATCTGTTTAGAATGCAGTCTTTGTCCATGATGGTGTTTCCACGCTTGTCTTTGATGCATCCACTTTTAGCACCTGATTTAGTTTTGTTTGTCACTTCTTTGATTTTCTGATGGAAGAATTTGCCATTTTTTTTCTTTGCAGGACATTATATAGTGACATTGTTCATTTATCCAGTCTTCTTTAGCTTCGTTGCATTTTCTTTTTATCTGCCTGTTCAGAGTCTTGTATTTTTCTTCCTGATTTTTGGCCTTTCTTCTCTCATTCATTAATTCTAATATCTCTGGAGTAATCCATTTCTTCTTCTGCAACTTAAGTGTGGTTGGAACATTTTCTTCTAATGATGCAGCAACACTGTCTTTAAACTGCTCATATTTCTCTTCTATATCTGTTAGTTCTCCAAGCACTTCAAACTTGTTTCTTACTGATAGTTCAAATTTTTCTTGTATCTTCTGTTCCTCCCGGAGAATGTCTAGTTGGTATTTAGGTTTAGCCTTTGCTCTTTTGCAGATTTTCAATTTAACTCGTATGGGGCATAGCACAGGTATATGATCGCTGTTACAGTCAGCCCCCGGCATAGATTTGGCATACAAAACCGAGTTTCGGAAACGTTTGCTGATGAGTATGTAATCTATTTGGTTTCTCACTCCATCTCCAGGACTTTTCCATGTCCACTTCCTTCTATTGTGGTTTGTTGACCAAGTATTTGTGATTGTCAGATCATGTTGACGGCACCATTGAATAAGACGATCACCTCTGTCATTTTTGTCTCCCAGACCATGTGGGCCCACAATATCTTCTATTCTTTCTCGGCCCACCTTGGCATTAAAATCGCCCATGATGAGTTTTATGTCTGAAGACTTAAACTGATGCATTGCTTTATCTATTTGTTGATAGAAATTTTCCACTTCTTCATCATCGTGACTGGTGGTTGGGGCGTATATTTGTAAAATATCAAAATCAAAAGGTTTTGCTTGTAGTTTGATTGCCATTACTCTGTCTGATATGGGCCAGAATCCTTTGACTGCTCGCGCCGTTTTATTATCTAGTATAATTCCAACTCCCCTTTGGTGTTCTCCTCCTCCTGAGTATATAATTTTACAGTCATCATAATTAAGTTCTCCTGCTCCTTTCCATCTAACTTCTGATAATCCTAAAACATTGATATTCAATCTCTTCATTTCCATAACTACATTTGCTAATTTTCCTTTCTGGTACAGACTTCTTACATTCCATGTTGCTGTTCGTAATGTTTGGTGGTGCACAGTAGCTGGATGACGGTCGAGAGTCACCTGTTCACCTGCATGACTATCTCTACCGGACGAGGCTGTAATCGAGTTGCTCGAAAAACATCCATTGACGTCGTTGACTAGATTCGCTTGGACGGACATCATGACGATCTTGGGATGATACGTCAGTGGTTTCCCGTTGCCTTCTGACGGATTTTTATCTGGTTTACTCCATAGCCTTTTGACCTCCCGGTCATAACCCACAAGGCAGTGGGAGCATTTGGCAGGTTTTAAGGCGCCTCCCATTCACCTTGATAGTCCCTTCATAGAGTATATGAGGCATTTTGTATGTGTAGCTGTGCTGCCAGACTACCCAACCTCACTCTCCACGACTATCGCCAGTTGGTCCGCGGCTTTACAGCTAACCTATAGATCAGGATCTGTAGGCCGTTCCACGATCCGCCACCTGTGGACGCGCTGGGTTGGGGATGGTCGCCCCAGCTGTACCCAGAACATGATATATATGACATTGAATGAAATATTTAAAAAAAAACAAACTTTCTTATTGTTTTAATTAAATTTGTATCTTGATTCTCATGAGCAATTCTTTCCTAACAGGTGGTTGGAATTGGAAATGCAAATGTAGGGAAGACGTGTCTAATTAAGCACTTCTGTGAGAGCAAGGTAATGTTTGCATAATTTTGATAATTTAAGAATTGTTTGGACATTTTGATTCATTCAAGGGTCGTCTCCTATGTTTGTTTTTTTTTTTTAATTTTGCATTGAATTGTATTCATTTTTTCCAATGAATTGGTTTCTGTTTTTGCCCAATACTTTATGCTAATACTCAGTGATTATAAATACACACACACACACACACACACACACACACACACACACACACACGGGAGTGCGCGCATATCCCCTCCCTCTTATTATTCATTGCATCTGTTCCGTGCATTTAAAAAACTATTTTTATAACAAAATAATTCTCATGGCCCGGAGGAGTTTGTTAGCGAGATGGATTGTATGTGTAAGAGTGGTTGGTTAATATCGGCCAATGGTCTACTTAAAAGATGCCCTAGCGAAAAGTATTGCTATATTTTTGTATTTTTATACATTCTGAAGTTGTATAGATAAAGCTTTCAGAAACACAGCATCTAGGCTTTAGTTCTTAAAGTTGGAATTGCATTTTGTAAAAGTGTAAATTCACATAAAATATTATTAAGAACCAAACTGTTGTAAGCAGCCTTCAGATAGATTTTTTTCAATTTGATTTTTTTTTTTTTTGGAAGGGGGAGGGTGGGGGTGGTAAAAAATGTTAATACCTTAATAATATTGTCATTTGTTAATCTATTTTTCTCAAGTATGTTTTCAGTGTTAAAATATGCCATTTATACGTCTGCATAATATTTATTATTCCCAATGCACACGAAAAAAACACGAGTGGTCTGTGATAACTTTTTTTTTATATTGTTGTTAATTTCTAACTCATCAATTTATTAGTCTAGTGCTTTAATGACCAAGTTTATATTTAAATACAAAGGATATTCAAAGGTCTGTTGGCCTAAATTACCCTTCATATAGTATGACATAATATATATGATCGAAAATTTTAAAGCATTGTATGTTAAAACCTCAAATATGACACAACGCACTGAAAGGTGATCTTGAGCATCTAGGTTGAAGGGTCGCTGTGTAAAAAAATACATACAGTGGAATCCACTTAACATCAACTTCTGCATTAAAATCAACACCTATCGTTGGTTCCACATTTTATGTTCTTTAATTAAGTATGTTCCGTTGATAATGGATAAAATCAACATAGCTTAACGTCAACCAATCTTTTTGGTCCGGCAGTGTCAGCTTTTATCATGATTCCACTGTATCATCATTATTGTCTCTATGTATTGTTTTATTTTTAATTGAGTTGGTTCACCTATAAAATTATTCTCTCGTTGTTGAACAGTTCAGTGCTGGTTACCAACCAACTGTTGGAGTTGACTACGGATTCAAGGTCCAGGAAATTGGAGGCAAAGACTGTAGGTTTTAAGATATCAAATATCTAAAATTATCATTTCATTTCAGATTTTTTTTTTCATTATTGTCGAACGCTTTGTGTGCATATAATAATATGGAGAAGAACAAGAAAAGAGTTGACACAATGCATCAATATAGCTGTTTGAGATATGCTTTAATTTAGAAGAACCTTAGCAAATATTTAATTAACCAATTTACAAATTGCATAGAATTAACTTATCTAAGTTATATATTTTCAAATGGATATGATGATAATAGCTAGAGGCATTTTTATCTTTTTTCTTTTGTGTCACTTTGTGTACCGACAATATGGATGTAAAATTTATTAGGGTGTTAATACGTCATTATAATAAGCCTGGTGGCATATTTTGTCAGAGAAAATCTTTTAGAGGAAAACCACTTACAACTTACAACACTACCAGTTACAATCAGCAAAGACCTGCCACAAATCAAAACTGAAAGCTGTCAGCAGATTGTCTCCATTGCAAAGACTTAACGAAAGAAGTGGTGGAAGTAGTTGAGGCATCACAATCAGTTGACTGAAAAGTGAAAGGCCTTTAAGTCAGTATGTCATATGTGACGTGGCCAGCCCATCACCTCAAAACTGTATCATGTTAGAGTGATTCAGATGCTAAAATAGAATTTAGATATATTTTTTTAAATGATACGTGGTTAAGTTTTATGTTTTATTGAGAATAATGCCAAATAATTCTTTAAATTGCAACAACAAAAAATTAACATTTCTGGTTATTTGAGCTTTAAAATTCCTATTTGACATCTGGTTTGTCGCGACATAATACCATTTTGTTTGTTTGAAAAGCAAACAATGTTATTTATTTCTGTGCTAAAAAATGCAATATTATTATATTCTCCCATATTTTTAATATTCCATTCACAGTACGCGTTCATTTGTGGGATTTATCAGGCAGCAATGAATTCTTTGACGTTCGAAATGAGTTGTACACAGGAACAGACGCCATATTTCTGGTGTTTGACATCACCAACCCAGCTTCCTTTGACAGTCTTGATCAGTGGCTTCGTGAGGTCACAAGGTATGCCAATGGCCACCCACATGTCTTCATCATTGGAAATAAGGTTTGTTTATGTTCATGGTCTTCCATATGTGGTTGCCTGGTGTGGCAGTTTACTTATTATTTTCATTCATTGTCATATATATGTACCTCCCAGATGGACAATATTATGAAAAAACATGTATTGCAATCTTTGAGTCCAATTTATCTATTTTTGTTAATTTAGCAAAAATATTCTGGCAACCTGGTTCGCTGATGAGTTTTGAAGCATTTCAAATTAAATTCTCATTTACGTAATGATCATCATCATCGTCATCATCATCATCAACATAATCATCAACATCATCATCATCATGATCATCATCATCATCATCATCATCATCAACATCATCATCAACATCAGCACCATCATCATCATCATCATCATCATCATCATCATCATCATCATCAGTCTGGCACTGTTTCATACACACCTTTTCAGATTTCTTTCATACACCAGTACCTACCTGAACCCTAATTTGTCGTTATTCTAATATCTCATCGTCCACTTCCTCACCAGACTGATCTGAAACAAAAAAGAGCTGTAACATCCACGGAAGGGAAAGCATTTGCCCAGGCACACAAATTTAAGTAAGCTCCTACATTAATTTCGGAGTGTCTATTGGTCCTTCAGGTCGTATTCTTAAAAAGTGTCTAGCCGACCTTCAGTGCTTATGCAAATGAGGTAGGCATGACATACGCACAAGGCAATTGACGGAAAGGATGCTATTCGACCTTAAGGACGAATAGGGCTACCCCATTCATTTAATCCTTTACATTCCTATTGGGACAGAGGGCTTCAACAGTACATCTCCACCGTATTCTGTTCTTTTTCTTTTTCTTCTTCATCTCTCCCCATGACATTCCAGCCAACTTCAGTTCTTCCTCACAAGACCTTGCCCATGTTTTCTTTGGCCTCCCAACCTTCCTTCCTTCCTTCCTTCCTTTTCCCTACAACTTCAATTAAAATGTGACCCATGGCCTCAAAACTGTATTATGTGTGTGATGGATTAAATGGGGAAAATTTATAGTCTGAAATAATTTTCGAACATGTGCCAACATTTTTCTTTATTGTTGTTGTTGAATTATGAAGAAAGAAAGAAAGCTTCATTTGGATCAAAAAAAGTAAAAATTGCCATACTATCTCGGATTCATCTTAATGTTAAGTTGTGCGGCTATGTGGTCTTGTGGTATGACAATCGCTTTCGGGTTGGAAAGTCCTGGGTTCGAGCCTCACTCGGTGCATAGTTGAGTCCTTGGAAAAGGCTCTTTTCTCACATTCTCTCACCATACTCAGGTGTAAAATGAGTACCTGGCCGTTAACAGCCTTGTCTCTGTTGGAAAAAAATGGTAATATTGCCTAAAAGGCGTCATGTCTCGTTTTACATGTTACGTATTGCTCAGGGTTGGTCAGGGACCCTTTGTAAAGTGCTTTTAATATGTTAGTGGATTTTGCGCTATATAAAAGTTCAAGTTTTTTTTTAAAGTGCAAATTTCGTTTTCTGGTTTACCCCAGCAGTATACCGGTTTGAGACGACTCCCTGCATCAAAACAGTATTATGTCAGGTTGATTTTAGACGACCCCCTGCATCAAAACAGTATTATGTCAGGTTGATTTTAGACGACCCCCTGCATCAAAACAATATTATGTCAGGTTGATTTTAGCGGCTAAAAAAATTTTAGTTTTTAGTCCAAAATATGAAACCTCCTTTGTTAATCTAAAATTATTGAAGACAACATACAAAGTTCCTTTAAGTGGTAAAAACTAAAATCTCACATTTCTGGCAATTTCTGCTACATATCATAAAACACTATATGTCACCTGGTTAACATGGTCATAATGCCAGATTGATTATTTTTTCCCTTTATTTATACCTTCATTTTAATTCTTTTTTCTTTTTCTGTTGTAGTTGGACACTATAGTTTTTGTAATAGACCTAGAAGTGGGTGGTAGTTTATCACGAAGTACTTACTGCTAGCTGTAACAGGTCAAGCTACCACTGCTGTGTGAACAGTGGGTAGATTTGTCAGAACCCCCTCGTCTTCCCCCCCCCCCCTTTTTTTTTTTTTTTTTTTTCTTTTTGGCTAATGTGATGAGTATTGTACCAACTGAGCCAAGCAACCCCCATTATATCCTATTTATTTTGCAACTCGATTGCCCATTAATAAAACAAAAAACAACCCATTACCGCTGTACCTCTCACATTATATTATCACAGATATTACGAGACGTCGGCTGCAAATGGAGAAGGCGTGTTGGAAATGTTTGAGGATTTGCTGAAATGCGTTTGTGAGAAACAGTCTGTGGACAGGAAGCCCAGTGGAGGAGTTAGAAAAGAGACGCAGGCCAATGAAATATATCGCAAACAATCGCGCAGTTAAGATCATAATGTGATGATGATCTAAGTTCTGCATTATTACCAAACTAACTGTGTTCATGTAATAGATCTATAAATAGCTATTGTGCACTGAGTATTATTGTTGATATTATGTCCTTTTAGGTAGGTAACATGAAGCCTTATTTACGTGTGAGTGTGTGTGTGTGTGTGTGTGTGTGTGTGTGTGTGTGTGTGTGTGTGTTTGTGTGGTTTCGCACTTTTTGTTTCATGCATGTCTGTTTGCGTTTTGTACGTCTATGCTGTAACCAAATGAAAAGTTGCCTTCATGGACAATTATTATTATTATTATTATTATTATTATTATTATTATTATTATTATTATTATTGTTATTATTATTGTTATTATTATTATTATTATTATTATTATTATTATTATTATTATTATTATTATTATTATTATTATTATTATTATTATTATTATTGTTATTGTTTCCATTGAAAGCTGCTTTTTTGGGTGAACGTAAGTACTCCTTCAGAGCCATTAGCTCCATAGAACGGAGTTTATTCTCGATTTCTATAGTGTGAAACGGACAATAGCAATTTCTTGCTACCCTTTGGATAGGACACTAGTCTATTGCAAAGTACTTTCCATCAGATCCAACAGACCCAGCTACCAAATCACTGCTGAGTGGACAGGAGGTCAGGAAAAATCTCGACTTCACCTGGGATCGATCTCAGTCCCTTTGTGCTTGGAGCGAGTGGTCTACCAACTGATCTATTGGGACCCCCATAAGAGCATGTAAGACCGGGCCATTATCGTTTTTTTTTTTTTTTGCTTCGACACAACTACCTTTACTTAAAGAAGACTTTATTATGATCCTTAACGGTGCACACAAAAAGACATTTGTTAAACATCTCCTTTAAGTATATCATTGATATAATAAGATAAGATAAGATAAGATATACTTTATTCATCCAAAGAAAAAAATGGAAATTCGTTTACAGACGTGGAATGCATGAAAATGTATAAACACAAAGTTGAGAATCTATGGCGACAATATATATATATATATATATATATAATATATATATATATATATATATATATATAATATATATATATATATTATATATATATATATATATATATATATATATATATATATATATATATATATATATATATAGTATGTGCAAATGCACAAAAATGTAAAAATATAGACCCATGATCCATAATCCAATCAATGGGCACATCTTACAATTAATATTTATTGTATAATATATACTGGGTGCAAAGTTTGTAAAACACCCTAGCATTATGTCCATTGGTAACGCATTTCATTTTTACACATAAGTACCCAGTTATAGGCAGTGACGGATACTGTAAAAGTGCTAGAGCAGAAATTAGGCCTCACTTGTACTGGATGAATTGGAAGTAGGTATGGTTCTATACGGTCAATTTTGTGTAATGTAAATGAAGCTCCATGAAGCACATTGAGCTATAATATCATCTCCACATTGATTAGTTTTTCTCCATTTCCCAATTTTTGTTTAAATGCCGATTCCACCTAAATACCTGGAGTTTTTTTCTGCTTCCCAATCACTGGGCATTTAGGCGATCATCACTGTAGTCAAAGTAGTAGTAGTAGTAGCAGTAGTAGTAGTAGTAGTAGTAGTAGTAGTAGTAGTAGTAGTAGTAGTAGTAGTAGTAGTATGTACGGCTATGTGGTCTTGTGGTATGACACTCACTTTCGGATCGGAAGGTCCTGGGTTCGAGCCTTGCTCGGCGCATAGTTGAGTCCTTGGAAAAGGCTCTTAACTCACATTCTCTCACCCTTACTCAGGTGTAAAAAGAGTACCTGGCCATTAAGAGGCGTTGTCCCTGTCGGAAAAAATGGTGATATCGCCTAACAGGCGTCGTGTCTAGTTCTACTTGTCACGAGTAGCTAATAATCGGGGACCCAAGGTAACAACAAGATATGAAGTGAATAGAAAAGTGCCAGAAGACAATAGAGAATAAAAAATTTTCGCGGCGGTGGTGGGGTTTGAACCTGCGACCTTATTGGTACGACAACTCCGCCTGGCAGGTGAGAGCGTGGCTGTACCGTGTGAGCTATCCACGAACACAAAAATATTCGTTTCAAACTCAAAGTCATTACTAGATCCCTCTCTCACCCACTTCTTGAGACCGCCGATTCGTTCGTACACCACCATCGCGAATAATTTTGACCAGCAGTTAAGCTCAATAGCCAATATTCTCAACACAAACATATAACACAGAAACGATTGAGACATTGAGTATGCTCCGGTGTATGGGGTGAATTTTTTAATTCAGAAAAGTGAGTGGAGCAGGCACTTATGTTGGTAACAACAAGATATGAAGTGAATAGAAAAGTGCCAGAAGACAATAGAGAATAAAAAATTTTCGCGGCGGTGGTGGGGTTTGAACCTGCGACCTTATTGGTACGACAACTCCGCCTGGCAGGTGAGAGCGTGGCTGTACCGTGTGAGCTATCCACGAACACAAAAATATTCGTTTCAAACTCAAAGTCATTACTAGATCCCTCTCTCACCCACTTCTTGAGACCGCCGATTCGTTCGTACACCACCATCGCGAATAATTTTGACCAGCAGTTAAGCTCAATAGCCAATATTCTCAACACAAACATATAACACAGAAACGATTGAGACATTGAGTATGCTCCGTGTATGGGGTGAATTTTTTAATTCAGAAAAGTGAGTGGAGCAGGCACTTATGTTGGTAACAACAAGATATGAAGTGAATAGAAAAGTGCCAGAAGACAATAGAGAATAAAAAATTTTTTATTCTCTATTGTCTTCTGGCACTTTTCTATTCACTTCATATCTTGTTGTTACCAACATAAGTGCCTGCTCCACTCACTTTTCTGAATTAAAAAATTCACCCCATACACCGGAGCATACTCAATGTCTCAATCGTTTCTGTGTTATATGTTTGTGTTGAGAATATTGGCTATTGAGCTTAACTGCTGGTCAAAATTATTCGCGATGGTGGTGTACGAACGAATCGGCGGTCTCAAGAAGTGGGTGAGAGAGGGATCTAGTAATGACTTTGAGTTTGAAACGAATATTTTTGTGTTCGTGGATAGCTCACACGGTAGAGCCACGCTCTCACCTGCCAGGCGGAGTTGTCGTACCAATAAGGTCGCAGGTTCAAACCCCACCACCGCCGCGAAAATTTTTTATTCTCTATTGTCTTCTGGCACTTTCTATTCACTTCATATCTTGTTGTTACCAACATAAGTGCCTGCTCCACTCACTTTTCTGAATTAAAAAATGGACCCAAGGTAAAGCACTTTGAGCACGTTTAGTAGATATTGCGCTATTGTAAAAGCTCACGTTTTTTATTTTAGTAGTAGTAGTAGTAGTAGTAGTATAGTTTATTATAGTAGTAGTATAGAGTCGGTTGTGATGGTGGTAGTGATGGTATCAGCATCATCATCATCATCATCATCATCATCATCATCATCATCATCATCATCATCATCATCATCATCATTATTATTATTATCATTATCATTATCATTTTTATGATTACGTATTATCATTATTATTATTATTATTATTATTATTATTATTATTATTATTATTATTATTATTATTATTATTATTATTATTATTATCATTATTATTATTATTATTATTATTATTATTATTATTATTATTATTATTATTATTGTCATTATGGATTGACGTCTGAATTAATTGACCACGGAGTAAACACTCTTTTATCAAAACCTCACTTCATTTTGTTTGTTGATTTATTAATTCATTAAAAAAAAAACTTTAATAACTGAAATTGTGTCCTTCTTGCTCAGGGAGGGTCTATCCTCGAAACGTCCATTTAATTTAATTTAATTTTTTGTTTGTTTGTTTGTTTTTGCAGGTATTTTTAAGATTTTGGGCTTCCTAAGAGGTTCATATCGCCAATATATCTCTTCGACTTATCCAATCATTTTTCAAGGACTCAACTATTTGCTGCCCAGAGCGGGACTCCAAACCACAAGACTGCATAACTATAGATAGTATGCGCTTGGCTCAGAAGCTCATAACATTGCCATCCGGAAGTATAACGGACCAACACACAAACCTATGTGCATCTATGAACGTTTATAGTCAGGTTAATACAGTTCAGTGAGCATTACTCATAAACGCGGATGTCAAAAACCAATAACTATAGATAGTTCGAAAATGACGTCACTCAAACCTTTGTTATTGTATTTTGCCATCCGCATTTGTGAGCGATTCTCACTAAACTGTATTACCCTGACTATAAAAGTTCATGATCACACAATGTTTAGTGTGTTGGTCCGTTATACTTCCGGATGGCAATGTTATGAGCTTCTTAGCCAAGCGCATACTATCTATACAATATACAATTGTACTACGTAATGGATCTTCGTAACTAGTCACCTCTCTTTGGTATCATGGTCACGAAAGTACGAAAGGCGTTCGCTTAGGTAAATTAATTCTGTACCTTTCATGCTAACTTTTTAATCAACGTCGAAACTTAATTAGCCACTCCCACGCCTCGTTCTGAAAAAAGTCCGCGAAATTAAAGGGGAGGCAAGAGAAAATCAGCTGATCGTTAAAATAGTAACAGAAAAGTGGAGGTGCTCGGCAATGAATGCAAGAAAGACATTTAAAACGCCGTAAAAATGTTTAAAAATCACTTAATGTTATAATTACCATCCATAACAACCTGTCAAATTCACATATGTAAGATGTCAAGCCAAAATTAATAATAAAATAATAAAGAACACGATTGACCGGTGGTCCGTTGACTACACATGCATACGAGTACCAGAAATATTTTGTAAACAATGTAACACAATATAATGTGTAAGTTTCAAAGCAAATGCAACCACAAATAACATCAAAGAACAATGTGGGACTACTGTTTTAATTTCATAAAACCAAACGTATATTTTCTGCCCCCGATATTGAACATGTAGTTAGTATGTATCGTACAAACAACATTCGTTTAGACAGGTAGTCGGGATTCTAGCGCCAGTTTTATTTGGGCAACCATGATTGGGATTTCACTCAATGCACTTATTATTAATTATTATTATTATTATTATTATTATTATTATTATTATTATTATTATTATTATTATTATTATTATTATTATTATTATTATTATTATTATTATTATTATATTATATTATTATTATAATAATAATAATAATAATAATAATAATAATAATAATAATAATAATAATAATAATAATAATAAAACAATAATAATAATAATAATAATAATAATAATAATAATAATAATAATAATAATAATAATAATAATGATAATAATAATAAGCAGTTGAAAGGATATAGTCTTTGGTGTATAAGTGCATATGATCAATATTTCTTATAATAAATGCTTCAAAACAAAACAAAACTAAAAAAAAATAAATAAAGAATAAATGAATAAAAATATCTATTTGGGCATTTACTTACATTAATAGTCTTGAAAATCACAATCACAATCCATGAAAATTAAATATCCCAAAATCCGAAGAAGACATGAATTTAATCCAAAATCCAACACAGGAATGTATTTTAATAGGAGACAGATATCCTATTAATATTAAAACCATAGCATTACTTGCAAACAACAATACCCCACTCTGCGTTTAACGGGCTTGTGGCCGTCACATTGTAAATTGTGGCCGCATTAGGGTAATCGGTGTCCTAAAGACTGACATACTGACATACAATCAATGAGAACTATAAAGAATCCATTCTAGAATTCAACTACAAACTGAAAAGCATGATAAATATCACTCTCTCAAATAATTTCCTTTGCTCAGGTTCACTCACACTCTCCTTTATTGCAAAACATTGATAAGTGAGATAAAGTTTGTATTTCAATTATAAACTTAATCACATAACCTAAATGATGGAGAATAAAAACAGCTAATTATAAAAAAAATTCACAGATCAAGTTATCTATTTGAACTCCGCATATTTAGCTTAATTACTCATTGACCATATATTTTTTAAAATGGCATTGTTTCATTTAAACAAGACCATGACGCTTATGCCTGGACCGGGATTTCACAAATTCTGCTTTTGTGTTCCACTTTTCGAATCGAATGAATCTCTATCTTATCCGTTTATTTGCAAATTTTCTGCACTTTATAAATAAGACCATAACGCTTATGTCTGGACCGGTTGTTCGCAAATTCTGCCTTTGTGTTCCACTGTTCGATTAGAATTAATCTCTATTTTTTCCGTTTATTTGCAAAGTTTCTGCACTTTATAAATAAGACCATAGCGCTTATGTCTGGACCGGGCATTCGCAAATTCTGCTTTTGTGTTCCACTTTTCGAATCGAATTAATATCTAGTCTATCCGTTTATTTGCAAAGTTTCTGCATTTTATTAATAAGACCATAACGCTTATGTCTGGACCGGGCATTCGCAAATTCTGCTTTTGTGTTCCACTTTTCGAATCGAATTAATCTCTATTTTATCCGTTTATTTGCAAAGTTTCTAGATTTTATAAATAAGACCATAACGCTTATGTCTGGACCGGTTGTTCGCAAATTCTGCCTTTGTGTTCCACTGTTCGATTAGAATTAATCTGTTTTTTCCGTTTATTTGCAAAGTTTCTGCACTTTATAAATAAGACCATAGCGCTTATGTCTGGACCGGGCATTCGCAAATTCTGCTTTTGTGTTCCACTTTTCGAATCGAATTAATCTCTATTTTATCCGTCTATTTGCAAAGATTCTGCACTTTATAAATAAGACCATAACGCTTATGTCTGGACCGGGCATTCGCAAATTCTGCTTTTGTGTTCCACTTTTCGAATCGAATTAATCTCTATTTTATCCGTCTATTTGCAAAGATTCTGTACTTTATAAATAGGACTATGACGCTTATGTCTGGACTGGGTATTCGCAAATTTTCCTTTTGTGTTCCACTTTTCGAATCGAAATAACATCTAGTCTATCCGTTTATTTGCAAAGTTTGTGCACTTTATAAATAAGACCATGACGCTTATGTCTGGACCGGGCATTCGCAGATTCTGCTTTTGTGTTCCACTTTTCGAATCGAATGAATCTCTATCTTATCCGTTTATTTGCAAAGTTTCTGCACTTTATAAATAAGACCATAGCGCTTATGTCTGGACCGGGCATTCGCAAATTCTGCTTTTGTGTTCCACTTTTCGAATCGAATGAATCTCTATCTTATCCGTTTATTTGCAAAGTTTCTGCACTTTATAAATAAGACCATAACGCTTATGTCTGGACCGGGCATTCGCAAATTCTGCTTTTGTGTTCCACTTTTCGAATCGAATGAATCTCTATCTTGTCCGTTTATTTTCAAAGTTTCTAGATTTTATAAATAAGACCATAACACTTATGTCTGGACCGGGCATTCGCAAATTCTGCTTTTGTGTTCCACTTTTCGAATCGAATTAATCTCTATTTTATCCGTTTATTTGCAAAGATTCTGCACTTTATAAATAAGACCATGACGCTTATGTCTGGACCGGGTATTCGCAAATTCTCCTTTTGTGTTCCACTTTTCGAATCGAATTAATATCTAGTCTATCGGTTTATTTGCAAAGTTTCTGCATTTTATAAATAATAATAATTGTTCAAAATTTTACCTTACACCCGATATTACAAGTACAAGTGAGCCAGGTGAAGAAGATTGTCAAACAGTGTGACAGATGAAATAGGAAGAGAGAGAGAAGAGGGAGGGAGAGAGAGAGAGAGAGAGAGAGAGAGAGAGAGAGGGCAAAGAGAGAGAGAGAGAGAGAGAGAGAGAGAGAGGTAAGAGAGAGAGAGAGATATTCGTTTTTTGTTCAAAATCTCTCTCTCTCTATCTCTCATTGCACAAGGTTGTGCTATTTACTACTATTTATCAAGAACAGCCAAGCTGGCAACCCAGTCTCTGTATAAACTAAGCAAGATGGCAACAGGGACCTCGCTCCTTATCCAATGCCGAAGCTTTAGTTTGAGTCAAACGGTTTTGTTAAAAAAAACCCACCCAAATAAGTTCGTGTCGTAAGTGATGGAAGTTGAAGTCGGCTTATTATAAAATCGTTTTTATGGTCTGTTTGGATTACCCTTTTTAAATAGAAAAAGTGAATATAACATAAACTTGAAGAATAGGCAAGCTAAATGAAATTTAAATTGACTGATTAAATGAGTACGCGAGGCTGAGTTGCGAACGACTACTGGGTTCCGACATTCCGATCCCAGTGTCATTCATGTTCACCGTACCGTGTTACTGTCTACACACTACACTGCATTGTTAGTGACTGGTCATGTCTTTTTTGTTTGTATGTTTTACGCAAGCTTAATAAAAATTAAATTGACTGATTAAATGAATACGTGAGGCAGAGTTGCGAACGACTCATGGGTTCCGACATTCCGATTCCAGTGTCAGTCATGTTCACCGTACTGTGTTACTGTCTACACACTACACGGCATTGTTAGTGACTGGTCATGCCTGTTTTGTTTGTATGTTTCTTTTAATATGGGTCAATTTACAAAGAATAATAATAGAAATGTTCAAAACAAAAACTAGATTCACTATTACGTGCCTGTAATGAAGTGCTTTCCACAAACCGTGAGCGAGAATGATGGTGGAGGTAATGGCAACCATGTGGGTTTGTTATTGTTTCCTACCTCCGTCAACCCGCGCATCCAGTTGCGCACCCACGCTGATTCTAACCAATTCAACGCCCCCAGGATGATCAGATAAGTCGATAGATAAAGGGATATAACTCCGTGATGGTCAACACGGAGATAGTGAGTCATCTCTCACACAGGGACAATTAACCCAAAAAGGACGCGTGTGAGGGGGACGGGAAGGGGGGGGGGGGGGGGGAGGTAATGTGAGTGTGTATGTGTGCTTGGAGAATTGGAGAAGTGGGGGGGGGGGAGGGGGGGGATAATCTACCATCATATAGATACGTAGTATACGCTTGGCTAAGAAGCTCACAACATTGCCATCCGGAAGTATAATTGACCAACTTTTTAATACAGTTCAGTGAGAATTACTCATAAAAGTGGATGGCAAAAAAATAATAACAAAGACCTGAGTGACGTCAACGTCGATCTCTCTATTCTTTATATTGCCATATTTACCAAAAAGAGAGCAGTTCCAGTAATAGAGCTCAAGTCGCATCACTGTTACCACTACCTTTGTGAAACAGGCCACTCACCCGAAACAACCAGCCAAGTGTCATCGAAGCCATCGTTAACTTTTAGCCTGACCGTGGCCTTCGTAAAGTTATGGCCTGACCCTGACCAAAAAAATGACGTCAAAATGCCAGTCTTTTGCCACAAAAGAAAACAAATCGTGAGTTGTATTCAATAGTTCAACCAATGAAATAACTTGTTTCCATGAGCACTACTAACAACAACTCACAAGGCGGTGCAAAAACCAAATAATGACGTCAAACTGCCAGTCCTTTTGGATTTCAGTGTCAGTGTTTTTCCAGAGTACGTCAGTTAACTGGTTAATCGATTGGTATTTTGAATGACGAGTTTTCTGGCCAAAATTTTAATTACGCATTTCTTTTTCTCTTCTTCAGAGTACGACACAAATAGTGATATCAATGGATGTGAAGGTCTGTTATAGATAGTATGCGCTTGGCTAAGAAGCTCATAACATTGCCATCCGGAAGTATAACGGACAAACACACAATACTGTGTGTACCCATGAACGTTTATAGTCAGGTTAATTCAGTTCAGTGAGCATTACTCATAAACGCGGATGGCAAAAAACAATAACAAAGACTTGTGTGGCGTCATCTTCGAACTATCTATAACCGGCTGGCGGACGTATGAGTATTTTGCCTAAACGCATAGCATAGTGAGGGAGGAGAGTCGCCACTGTTTACCTCCTACTGAACCATCATTACCCGAGGGTGGTCCAATCCAAAGACCGAGAGTGAATACTTAATTAATAAGAGCTGTTTCAAAAGTAACAGTTGCTATTTTGCCAATTTGCGCAGGCAATCGAAGACGTCTGTTTCTAAATCGACAAGAAGTGTTAATATTTAATAACATGTGCATGTAGCTTTTAATATATTATCTTATTTTCTTTTGGATTACCGTATATATAACAAATTCAACATGGTTTTTAAAGGTGCGTTGAAACGTTGTTTAAATCATCCCCTGCTCATTTCATATTCTGCCTTTTTTCTCCTCCTCCTCCTCCTCCTCCTCCTCTTCCCATTCTTCTCCTCTACTCACTCCCATCCCCCGCCTTCTTCTTCTTCTTCTTCTTCTTCTTCTTCTTCTTCTTCTTCTTCTTCTTCTTCTTCTTCTTCTTCTTCTTCTTCTTCTTCTTCTTCTTCTTCTTCTTCTTCTTCTTCTTCTTCTTCTTCTTCTTCTTCTTCTTCTTCTTCTTCTTCTTTCTTCTTCTTCTCTTCTTCTTCTTCTTCTTCTTCTTCTTCTTCTTCTTCTTCTTCTTCTTCTTCTTCTTCTTCTTTTCTTCTTCTTCTTCTTCTTCTTCTTCTTCTTCTTCTTCTTCTTCTTCTTCTTCTTCTTCTTCTTCTTCTTCTTCTTCTTCTTCTTCTTCTTCTTCTTCTTCTTCTTCTTCTTCTTCTTCTTCTTCTTCTTCTTCTTCTTCTTCTTCTTCTTCTTCTTCTTCTTCTTCTTCTTCTTCTTCTTCTTCTTCTTCTTCTTCTTCTTCTTCTTCTTCTTCTTCTTCTTCTTCTTCTTCTTCTTCTTCTTCTTTCTTCTTCTTCCTTCTTTCTTTCTTTTCTTTCTCTCTTCTTCTTCTTCTTCTTCTTCTCTCTTCTCTCCCTCTTCTTCTTCTTCTTCTTCTTCTTCTTCTTCTTCTTCTTCTTCTTCTTCTTCTTCTTCTTCATTATTTTATTATTATTATTATTATTCCCTCCTCCTCCTCCTCCTCCTCCTCATCATCATCATCATCATCATAATCCTACACGTCCCGCTTCCTTTTTCTTCTACTCCTCTGTTTCCTCTTTCTTTCCATCGTCCTCTCCCCCTCCTTTTCTTCCAGAGTTGCATTGTACTGCGTGCTTTTGCGTAGCTTGTGAGTATTTATCACAATATTTTTACACACTGGTTTGGGGGGGGGGAGCAGCGCGATAGATTACGAAACTGCATTTTCTAATAAACTACACAAGTTTTACTATTGATG
>NC_088372.1:12465527-12548027 GCF_034508935.2 Berghia stephanieae | reverse complement strand
AAGTAGGTGATGGTCGTTTCAGAGAGTTACAGCATCGTCTAAATATTGTAAAGCTTTTAAGTTTTAGCAAAGAGGAGCATATTTATTGATGTTAGCTTATACAAAAGGAGTAGAATAGGTTCAAAGACAGCCCAGTGGGACGCAAAATTATACTGGGACGAGATGGGACGAAATGCCCACAAAAATCTAGAATTGGCTTGTTGAAAAAGCTGTCAATCTATTGATGTTTCCAAATATCAAACACTGCCTGGGAGTATTACACTCTAGGTTGTGGTATGTTTTGTCAAATGCATTAGATACATCCAAAAGAGAATGAACACGGCGTCAACGAATCTGATTAGCTCGGCTTCCGTGTTCATTTTAACTGAAATTGAATGTGTGATATCTATTAATATATGGCCAAAGTCGACGTGTACAATTTGTGTTGTAATGTACAACTTGGTCAAAGTCATTCTTCTTCTTCAAGTACCAAGTCTGTGCCAGACATCGGTGATCATGATACGCCATTCATCTCTCTGATCAGATAACCCCAGAAAACTAATATTACTCTTCTCTTTCTTTGTCACCCAGCTGTTCAAACTATTCAAATACGTTTTTCTTGGTCTACCTTTACTCTTTTTACCTTCCATCTTTCCTGTGAGAGCAAGATGTTCAATACATTAATGTCGATTTAGGTGTCCTAAAAATTGCATTTGTCTTTTTCTTATTGTACGAATTAATAGCCTTTTAGTTTCAGCTTGCTCTAATACTTTTTCATTAGTTTTCTTCTCTGTCCATGAGATTCTTAACATCCTTCTAAGAAACCACATTTCTGCTGCCTCCAGTTTCTTTCCAATGTCTTCTGTAATTGTCCAGCTTTCGCAGCCATATAATAATACTGACCATACGTAGGCCTTCAAAACCCTATGTTTTGTTGTCATTGAGATATTGTGGTTTTTAAAAAATAGACTCATTTTATTAAAACTATCTTTAGCTATTGCAATTCTTCGTTTTATTTCTGTGTTGCATCTGCCATCTGAAGTTATTATGTATCCAAGATATTTAAATGCCTGAACTTGTTTTATAGTTTTCCCATTGCTTATTAAGTTGGATATTGGATTTCTTTCTCTCCTTGATACAACCATGCATTCTGTCTTTTTTACATTTAAGTATAACCCCATACGTTCACTCTCTGTGACTATTTTATTGAGGAGTAGCTGTAAATTTTCTTTTGAGTCTGAAATTAGTGCTGTGTCATCTGCATATCTTATATTATTGATATTCTCACCATTGATCTTAATGCCTGGGCTATCTCCTAAAGTTCTAATAATTGTTTCGCTGTAGATATTGAAAAGGTCTGGTGACAAAACACATCCTTGTCTAACACCTCGTTTAATTTGTATATATTTACTTAATTCTCCTTCAATCCTGACGGCTGCACTTTGTTTCCAATATAAGTTTCTAATAATTCTAAGATCTTTTCCGTCTATGTCTAGTCCTTCAAGGATATTAAATAGCTCATAATGTCTAACTTTATCAAATGCCTTTGAGTAATCAATAAAGCAAATAAATAAGTCTTTCTGGACTTCAATACATCTTTCCATCAACATTTATAAGGTGAAAATAGCATTTCTTGTACCTTTGTTGGGGACAAATCCAAATTGAGTTCTTGATATCTCTGGTTTTATACTTTTCCTCATTCTGTTCATTAGTACTCTTAAGAGAATTTTCGTGAAATGACTGATAAGACTTATCGTTCGGTGTAACTCGCATTCCGTGGCCCCTGGTGACTTTGGAAGTATTAAAAACACTGACTTTAATAAATCATCTGGAATTTTACCACTGTCATATATCTTATTCAATAGATTTGTCACTGTGTTTAAACCTAAATCCTCTAATGTTATGATCATTTCTATTGAGATATTATTTCAAAGTCATTGGGAAGTGAAAAAAAAAAAACCAACAAAAACAACACAAACTTTCATTTTGTAGGACACGTAACGTAATAAACAATAACAATTGGTCAAATTGGTCTTTTATGAACCCTCTCCAAGGAGGCGGATGGAGCCGGAGTTCATCCGGTTTGAAACGGACAATAGTGGATGCTTGCTACCCTAACTATAGATGTTCTATCGCAAAGTACTTTACGCAAGATCTAACAGACCCAGCTACATGTGAGTCATTTAAAAATATTGACTGCACCCGGGATCAAACTCGGCCCCTTTGCGTGTGAAGTGAGTGCTCGACCAACCGATTTGGACCCCCCCCCCCCCCCCCCCCTCACCAATTCTCTTAACAATGCGAATTAAAAATCTTACGTTGAATGTTTACGTCAGGTGGATGAGGAGGAGGAGTCAATGAAGACCGCATAAGCGGAAGCCAATTTAATAAACATGGCGGCCTCCTGAAAATTGGAAATAGTCGCCATAAATTTGCTTATATTTCAGATATTGTGCGACTGCCATATATGTTTATGGCAGTTATAATGTAAATTCGTGTATAATAGGATATACTCTACACAAATACTCCGTTTAGAATACGTCATGTAAGTGATTATTTCATGTTTACCGTGAAGTTTCGGTTTGATCCCGAAGTCCAAAATTATCCATTCATAAAAATCACATGACACGCCCCCTCTTGTGTTTGTAAGGTTGTAATGAATAAAGGGGTTCTTGTCATGTTTTGTGGCGAAATATTTTTGTAAGTAAATCCTGTGAATTTCAATGAATTCTCATAATAATCAGACTATTCACCTGTTCCTTAAAAAACCCTTTCATTTACCTACCCGAACTTTACTTAACTCGGACTCGACTGAATCCAAGTCACTGGGGGGACTGGGACTGCTGGCTGCTGGTCACTGCTACAGCCACTGGCCACTGGCTCTTGGCACTGTTCAAAAGTCAAATCTAATAGTTTAAGTAATAGAGTGTAACACTGTTACAGTCAATGCAATAATGTATGATTTGGGAGTTCACTTTTACGAAAATAACAAAAAACTAAAATTAATAATCGATTTGGATTTGGCTTGGTGATGATGTCTGAAGTCTGATGTCTGTGCATATGTCATTACCATCTACAATAGACTGCATAGACTAGGTTGATCTAGTCTTGGTTAGGCCCTTGTCCTCGTAGTTATGTATGGTGCTCTGATACTGTAAAACAAGGTAAAATATGGTATGGTATGGATGACTATAACTAAAAAAGACCTTTCAAAAATGCTGATAATATATCAATCACAATCCTCTATTTTATTCTAAATTCAAAGGTAATGTGGGAACGTATTTATTGTTGTTTCAATGTTTATGGTTCTTTGGCTATTGAGTTGTTATTGTGAATTGTTTTCATGTTGGGTAACCTGTTGGATGTCACTGTTAGTTCAATTCACTGTTATGTGTTATTTCTTCCCTGAGTTTGTGACGTCACAATGGGTATAAAAACGGGGTTGCATTCTTTTCCCGAGCTCTTCTTACTACTTAATTATGGATTGTCGATTGAAATTTGATAGTCAAGTGTTGACTTTGACTTTGTTTTTATCACCGGATGGACATTCCCGGACTACTCGAGTGATGCCTTGAAATATGGCATTTTTTAACCGCCCATATATGTCCTTTACATATATGGAGAACGCCCACTTCGGTGGAGACTTTTTCTTTATTATTTCCTATAATTTACCTATCGTGAACTAGATGGAGAATCCGTTCACGACAGTAAGAAGATGAACGTAATAGAGGAGTGCACTTTATAAAGACATTCCCTCAAAAAGTAATTAACAGATTTTCTCAAGTGGTATTTTGAAAGGTAATTTTTTTTTTCATATTTATTCATTTTATGCAATATGTAAAGAAACACAAAAAATGCAAGAATTGGTGATGGAAGGTGAAATTGAAATATACCATTGAATGATCGCGTTTTACTAGAGGGCCGGAATAACTGATTGTCAAATTCAACTCAACCCTTTATGCAGTTGGCGATGGTCACAATCCGGGCTTCCAGATTACTGATTGCCTGGGTTCCTTGAGGCCAATTTCAACTTCATAAGTGGTCAAAATAATACTTCATGTGGCTAAATACTACCAACACTATGACCCCCTTGAAAAACGCATTGGTTTTGATAAACCATAAAATTGACTAATCTAGTCAGACTAAGAGAAAAATTGTTATTGTTATTGAAAAGAATAGGAATTAATAAATAATTGAAACATGATTCTCTGTGTGGCCATATGGCAGCCTTGGCCGTGATACCATGCGTTGTATAGAAAATGCTGCTTTTTGTGCATGTAAATTACACGTGTATGCTATCACTATGAAATTTGCTATTGTGCATGCGATTATGTGTTGCAAATAGACTCAGTTCAAAATTTTAGGAAAATATAGTGATTCTCTTCAAACTGAAATTGTATCAATACAAACTTGACTTTGAGGTTAAGTTGTTTTTGACAGCGTATTACTACAAAGTAATACAGTTATAAAAAGAAATTATGATACTTTCCATGTTGTCTGTGTAGTGGATCTTTGAAGCTCTCAAAACTGCTCAGAACATTGATACTTGCAGTAGCTTGTCCTGTAAGTGGTTAACTTGGAGAACATGAATAACTCTTTTTTACCGGAATTTAAAAACTCATTTGGATGGAATTTCCAGAGGGGAGCGTTTTTGAGGATCATAGTGATTATAGGATGGAAGGTTTGCGAAGACAGCTTTTAGACAAAATAACATATTAGGTATCAAATTGAAAGAAAACGAATGAACTTTCTATCTGGAATTTTAAAAAAAGCTCATTCCCTATTGCTGTCCACTCCCAAAGTCCTTGTTTCACTCCCCACTGGTGTCCATATCCGGTGGTCCTGTGTTCACTCCCCAATGCTCACCAATCAGAGTTTGCACAGTCATTCTGCACAGTCACTTTGATTTGTTATATAGCCAAACAACACGAGGGCCACACCATTTCATCCTCTGATCAGAAAATGAGCAATCTGTTGCAATGCAGCAGTTGGAAACAGCATGGCGATTATAGAGCTCTTTTTGATAAAAACATTACATTATTGCTGCGCAAAATTGTTTCACTTGTTTACAGTGAAAAAAATTGCCTTCCTGAATTAGAGAAAACTATTTCTAATTTCATTTAGGGAGTCTCCTACAAATAGGTTTAATATATTTTTGTTATAAGCAATCTTCTGGACCCTATGTACAGCGAACATCTCAGTGGTCACTCGGCATTAGGGAACGATCTCCTGGCTTCTCCCACAGACTGCTCAGAGACATAGAGTTAAGATGACTATCAACATAGGATGAACGAAATAATGATTTTAAGACAAAATAGATCTGATGTGCATGATGGCAACACACCTTCTTTTGGGAAAGGCTTATCTTTAAGACTGTAAGACTATATTACTGATGATCAAAAGGACTGTCCTAGTCTGGTGACAATTATTTGAATAAATCTGTTTCAAAGTATTGACATAAAGTTGATTTACCAGTAAAATGTATCGACTCCTCTCGCTGGGTGGGGTTCCTGACATCCCATAGTTTTCCAACTTGCTTTCTGTCTTTGTATTGGAATGAGATTACTTGGTTTTGTCCTGACCCTGGCTGACAGGGAAACAGTTAGATGTATAGATAGTTTTGGGAGATGATATTTTTTCCTTGTAAGTCATCTCTTAGTATGCACTGTTTTATTTTTTGTTTATATATTATATATGATATATGGTTTGTAAACATTTGAGTGTATTCCTCTTTAGTGGGGACCTGTGCTTGTGATGGATGAGACTTTTATGCGATCTCAAACTAAGTACTTTGATATTGTGCTCTTAGAATCTATATTATCTGTTCCCTATTTGAACCAATTCTCCTTTGTCTTATCTTTTCTTGGGTGCTTTAATTGTAATTCTAGGACTTATAACTATCCCATTTTCTTCCTTTTTACTGGTGTTGATATGACATTAATGTGTTGTAAGTGCTATAAAACCCTTAAAAAAAAAACAAAAAAAAAAAACGATTCCTCTAGCTGCGTCAGTGTCAAATGACTGGTCAGAAAGCAAGAAAGTTTTGCTCATCTCAGAATGTTTTGACTTAATTTCAAAAACCAACCCCCCCCCCCCCCCCCCCCCCCCAAAAAAAAAAAAAAAAAAACAACAACAAAAAACAAACCCCCCCCCCCCCCCCCAAAAAAAAAAACGCAACAAACACCAGTGATTTCTAAAAACTTGAAAAGGTGTGTATGAATCAGTGCCAAGCAAAAAATCAGCCTGACTGGATGATTTTTTTGGGATGGTCCTTTCTTGTATTTGTATTCATTTTTTTGCTTTGTCTGGAAGACTTATTCATATTCATACACACCTCTTCAGATACCAGCGCCTGCTCCCTAATTCGTCACCATTGACTCCCTGCAATAATTATGAAACAGTATTGAATTGATTATAACCAGACAATTACATGGAGATAAGGGCCATTTTATCATTTCTAGAAGTAGAAGCAAGATCCATTACTGTGCATGCCAAATAAATGGCATACTAGTACTAGTAGTGTCGTTTCTTAAATTTACACAATCTCAAATGTCTGCATTATGATCGATTTAACTTAGAATTTAAATTTCTAATTCACGCTCGATTGTCCTTGGTGTAGACAATATTTTTCTGATCCCTCTGTCCACCCAGCAGTGACTGGGTATAGTTGCATTTTTGTGGAAAGTAACTTGCAAAAGATTAGTGTCCTATCTAAAGTTTAGGAATTATATGGTTAGTAATTTAATAGGAAATGGGATAACCTTGGTTCATAGGTTGTTTTTAAAAATCAGACATGTGAGAAAAATATGACAATTGTCGGATTTTTGACAATATCACCTCTATCTTTTTACTTTTTATATCATCATTTTGCTCATTATGTAAGTATATTGTCATAAATCATAAGGTGCCATACGTTCTGTTAAAATTTTTCAGACAGTTTTGTCAGCTGCCACTTACAAGTCTGTTTTATGGCTCTGAATTTCAATTTGAAATAATCAATTTGTCTCTCTATTGTTCTCCTCAAAGTGTCCAAGATGAGTAACTTGAAGGACAACAAAGATGTGGCCTGTTACTTCATCACTAAGCACTCCTGGAAAGGAAAGTAAGTGTGGACATTTGGGCTACTTTTTAACAGTTGTAGTGATAATGTTGGACTTTTTATAAAGCAAATAATGCTGGTTGAAGCTGGAACAAATCTGTAACAATAATAAAAGGAAATAGAAGCTTCTCTTTTATTATTGTTCCATATTTCTTCCAAAGAAGCTTCCATTTAATTTACGAAGACAGATGATGTGACTTTTTGGGTTTCTCCTTTGTTTAACAAAACACGATGAATGAGACTCTAAAGATGAATGATTGTCTTCTCTTCCTCTTCCCTTTCCTCTCACAGGAACCAAGGCAATAAGTCGTCTGTTGATTGTTTATATTAGTAACTTTGCAATAAGTGAGATTTACTCTAACCTGTTTCTCATTAAACATGTCAAATTAAGTATTGTGTGTAAGGTGCCTTACCTAAGGACACATTGCCAAGGCCAGAGTTTTATGATGACCTATTTTGGCAGTGACCATGTTCTACAAACAGTCTTTGATTTTATTTCATTTAAAGATTAGGTACCACAAGATATTATTTTCCTTTTTGAATGAAATTTGACCACAGGTACAAGAGGATATTCTCTGTGGGCACACATGGAATTACCACATACAACCCTGGGAACTTTGAAGTTACCAACCAGGTAAATATGGAAATGAAAATAAAATTGAAAGTAAAAATTGGTTAAAATCTTCTCATTTATATAATTATTTGTTCAATCGAGACAATGGTTTATAAATTATTTGGGATCAATTTCTGTTATTATCGTATTAGGGGAATGCGTTTATCATTGTTTCTAACTCTTAGTTGTGTCTAACACAGTAAATACTATTGTAAACAAAATTTCTTAAGGCTTGATGGTTTCTATGAGTGAATGAAAATCACAAATCACAGCAACACATACAGATGTTTCGATGGCAGTCCCATCTATTTTTGTCTTTGGCATTATTATTTCGTCACAAATTAAGGGACTGTATAAAGTTTAAAGTAGCAATGTGCAAATGCATTCACTCAATATATATTCTCTATCATTCATAATGCAAATGTTCTATTATTCAGAAAGTGATTACGTTTTGGTTGTATGGCAACAATTAAATTAGAGAGAAGTGTCAAACATAAAATATTAAATAAATAATACACTCATAATCTGTATGGATTTTCTCTTTTGTCCCCAGTGGCCGTACAATGAGTTTATGTCCATTGTACCTAACATCAAGGCTCCTAACAATCAGGAATTCATCATCACCATGAGAAAAGGGCCCAAGAAGACAGAATCCATGAAATTTTCAACAGATCACAGGGCTGATCTTCTCACAGAAGCTTTGGTAAGATAATAAAATATATATATATATATTTCAAAATATCCCTTTAGTTTCATCACCCTTTTAGTAATAAAAAAAAAGACAACGACAACCCCCCCCCCCCCCCCCCCCCCCAAAAAAAAACAAAAAACAACAACAATAAAACAAAAACAAACTTGAGCTGTTATACAGGACAATATCCACTAAACGTGCTCAAATCGCTTTACAAAGAGTCCCTGACCAACAGCAATACATAACATGCAATGTAACCACAATCGATCCCATTTAAAGCTGAGATATTTCTCCAGCTCCCCTGTCCACCCAGCAGTGATTGGGTGGCTGGGTCTTTTATAGCTGGTGGAAATTACTTTGCGATGAACTAGCATCCTATCCAAAGGGTAGCAAGCAATTGCTATTGTCCTTTTTATGCTATATAAGCCAGGATGAACTTCAGCTCCACGGGCCTAATGGCTCTGAAGGACTGCTTTTAAAAAATGTCTTTACTATACAATACAGCGGGACTAAGTGGCAGAGTGGTCAAGGCATTGCACTGTGACCTGGAAGGTCCCGGGTTTGAGTCCCGCTTCAGGCACTTTCGCTTTTTTTTCTTGGACAAGATTATTAACCCCTAATTTGCTCACTTTGGACAACATGGGTGATTCCTGTTGACATTAGACACCTTGTTTGATTGGTTTTCTCTATTCCTTCATTGATTTTCTCTATTCCTTCATGAATGCCTAGGCAACGGCATCTAATGATGCAGTGGCAGAAAGGGGTAATTAAAAAAAACAAAACAACTATAGGCTATGTGGTCTAGTGGTATGACACTCGCTTTCGGATCGGAAGGTCCTGGGTTCGAGCCTCACTCGACGCATAATTGAGTCCTTGGAAAAGACTCTTTACTCACATTCTCTCACCGTACTCAGGTGTAAACTGAGTACCTGGCCGTTAACAGCGTTGTCTTTGTCCGAAAAATTGTAATATCGCCTAACAGGCGTCATGTCTCGTCCTACGTGTTAAATGTTGCTGTTGACCAGGGACCCTTTGTAAAGTGCTTTGAGCACATTTAGTGGATATTGTGCTATATAAAGCTCAATTAAAAAATTTTTTTAAATGAAGTTCTTGTGTTCCTTGCAGAGATTCCGTCACATGTTTGCAGAAGAGACCAACTACAGAACCCAGCGCTTCAATTGCTTCAAGCACCACTGGTCAGAGAATCGAGTCCCAGTCATCCTGGAGGTCAACCAAGGCTCCGTTGACCAGATAGACCCCAGCACCAACACCAGACTGTGTTCCTACGATTATAAGGATATCGAAGGCCTCACTTTGGTGAGTAGTGTACTTTACTTTGTCCCTTGGAGACTGACATTACCTCCCCCCCCCACAGCCCCCTTACACCTCTTGCATAAAAACCCCCCCCAAAAATTGAGCTTACATATAACGCAATATTCATTAAACGCACTCAAAGTGCTTTACAAAGGGTCCTTGACCAACAGCAACACGTAACTTGTAGAATGAGACATGATGCTTGTTAGACGATTTACAATTTTTTTTCAGACAGAGAGACAATGATGACCAGGTACTCATTTTATACCTGGGGTTTGGTGAGAGAATGTGAGTAAGGAGCCTTTACTAAGGACTGAACTATGCGCCTAGTGAGGCTCGAACCCAGGACCTTCCGATCTGAAAGCAAGTGTAATACCACAAGACCACATAGCTGCACCTCTTGGGATAAGCTATGAAAAAAGGATTACACCCTTTCGCAAGGGCACCATGAGATCCCGTTGCCTAGGCATTCCATAAAGGAATATAGATAATCCATCAAACAGGATGTCTGATGTGAACAGGAATCACCTACGTTGTCTATCTGAGCAAATTGGGGGTTAATAATCTTTCCCAAGGAAAAAAACGAAATTGCCTGAAGTGGGGCTCGAACACGGGACCTTCTGGATCACAGTGCAATGCCTTACCTCTCAGCTACTTCACCACTACCCCACCCCCACGAATAGACTAGCACTTGTCTCTAGGCAAGCAATTCTTATAATTGCACAAAATAGCTTGTGATAATTATGTTATTATTTATTCACCATTTGTGTAGCCCAATCACAGATATTCTTTCTGCTGTCTACATTTAGTTACCCATTCTTTGTTGGGCATAATTCATATAGTGCAAGTGGTTTAATATTTGCCTTTTTAAAAACTATTTATCTGAGGAGAGTGGGGTCAACAAAGATTGCAGAGCACCCTTCTCACAGCCAGGAGGAGAGTGCCATATCAGTCGGGTCCTGAGTTTGATTACATCATTGCAAAAAGTTTTTACTCTTAAATGTCTTTTGGTACATATCTCTATTCACTTCGTTTCTTGTCATTGTCAGTGTCATTTTTTGTTTTGTTTAACTCAAGAAATCATTTGATCCGATAAAATGGAAATCTGAAATGTCAACACTCATTTGTTTTATGTTATTTTATTGAAGCAAAAGTTCATTCTAATATGTCCCACCTTCTCGAAACAGTGGATAGTAAACATTTAATGTATATTTATTATTTGAAACTTAAGTTAAGTTTATATATGTGTTTTATTGAGAACACTGGGTATAGTTTCTGAAATTTCATATTTTTTATTATTTCTACTTTAAATCCTTCTTTTATACCACATTGTCCATCCTGACATCATAGTGGCCAACTTTCCTGATAAAATCGGAACTCTTCCGATTTGGCAAGCTGGAGAATTTTTTTTTTTTTTAAATGGACTGTTATATGTATGGGAATGACCTTTGCATGTCCCAGGATCATGCTTTTTTTATTAGCAAATTAAAACAAGGAAATACAAAAGGCTCTAAATCTAAGTTATGTTATATAATGGTCCAAACATACTGTTATTTTTGGGCCACACGTCATGACAGTATTGTGTGTTAGGGTGTCCTGATTTAGCTCTTTGAAAAGTTGGCCGCCATGTGACATAATAACTTACTTGAAGAGGTAGGGTACATATATGTTTTCCTTTGCATTTAAAGCTTTATACAGCTTTTACTTGAATTATTAATAGATTATTCGATGATCTTTGGCATCATGAAAAGTTGAATGATTTAACCAGTGTTGCAGTTGTTTTTCTGGGGCTCCACTGACGCCATTGATGTGTGTCACAACTGCCTGTTCTCTGAAGAACTGGGCTGTGTCATGTGGGCTGGCCAATCTTGTCAGGCTTCGGGATCTCTCTAGATTGTCAAGGATCACGACATTGTCATCCGTTGTTGTTGTACTAGTTGGGGTTGTTTTGGGGTGGTGGGGGGTTGTGGGGATGAAGCCGATAGATGTGTGGGATGACAGCAGCACTATCGGGAGTATAGAATGCCAAGCTGATTGCAGCAGAGACATGTTGGTGAATGTTTGATATTGATTGATTATCCTCTGACGTAATACCAGATGGGTCAAATATTTAATAAATGCTTACTTACTTACTTACTTATTTACTTACTTACTTACTTATCCTCTTGATTCCTTTGTGGAACATAAGGCGCCAATTTAATAAATACATAGGAAGAGAAATAGGCCTGTCAGGCATTGGTAACATTCTGGGACAAAGACAGATTTGTAATGCATCTCCCGATAGGACAAGGAAAATGAGTGCAAAATTCGTTTCCTCGGATATGTAGCTGCCATCTTCAACCTCATTCATTTAAATCATTTGTTTTGTGAAGGAAATAACACTAAACGTCTAGAAAAGTTTGTCCTATGTTATTTATTATTTGCTTTTCTTTGGATTTAAAGCTATGACTCTGACAAAACAAATTACAGTCCACTTTAACTATTTAGGGATTATTCAGTAATCTTTGGCATCACGACAAGGTGATAAATTTGTCCGGTGTTGTTGGTGTTTTTCTGAAACTCCACCTACATGTGTCACTACTGCATGCTCTCTGAAGAACTGGATGGTGTCACGTGGGCTAACCAAGCCTGTCAAGCTTCTGGATCTCTCTAGGCTGTCAAGGATGGCGACGTTGCCATCTGTTGTCGAAGTAGTTGGGCTTGTGTGGTGGTGGTGGTGGTGGTTGTCGGGGTTTTGGAGATGATGATGATGGTGGTGGTGGTGGTTGTGGTAGTGGTAGATGTGTGGTAAGACAGCAGCGCTGTTGGGATTGTAGGAGACCAAGCTGATTGCAGCAGAGACTCTCTTGGGGTTGGATCTAAAAGAATGAGAATATATAATATTATAGTCGTGGTCAAATTAGGGTATTAAGCTGACCAGTCTTCTTTAAATGTTAAACATTCATAGTTTTCATGGAGACAAAAAAAAAAATAGTAGTCATGTTCAATCTGGGGATCCTGATAGCTCAGTTGATAGAGCACTTACACCTCACGCAAATAGACTGGTATCGATTATGGATAAAGTTGAGATTTTTTTCTGAACCTTCCACATGCCCAGCAGTTTTTGGGTTTCTTGTTCTGTTACATTTGGTGGAAAGTTCTTTGCGGTTATCAAGGGTCCTATTCAAAGGTAGCAAGCAATTACTATTGTCTGACTAATGCTATAGAAACCAGGCTGAACTCCGGTGTGTCTCTATAGACCTTATCTGATGACTCTTGAGGACTGCTTTGTTAATAGTTAGCTTTTGGAATGGCTAATATGTCCTGGTACCAAATTTTCTTCCTTGCTAGGAGAGTGTGACATTGGTGCAACTTATAACTTCAATTTATTCTCACCGCTAAATTACTACCAAAATCCTCATTGGAATTTATAGTAACAGCTGATAATCCAGATGTATATATACATACGGACTCATTTCACTTTTATTTTTATTTTTTAGAAAGGGGGGAGGGGGGGGGGAGGAAGGGGAAAATGTTGAGACCATTACAACAATCTTTTGGACTAATTGAATGCATTTATAAAGGGCCACATTCTGTAATATACGACTCAAATGTAACAAGTCAATTCACATTTAGTTCTCACCTTCCGACGACACAAACAATACCGGCCAAGGGTTGTCTTGCAAGCCTGCCTTAGGTCTTTGTTCAGAATGAGGTGGATCACAACATTACCAAAGCTACAGATAACCAGGAGAAGGGTTGTAGTGGACTGAAACACCATGAACTGATCTGGGTTGGCAGAGTGTTTGACGACAATGCTCTGAAGGACGAGTCCCGGACCCAGGGTGGCTAGTTTGAGAAGCGTTAGCATGCTTACTGTTTTTACAGCTGTGCGGAAATGCTCTTTGCTGTAGTACATGTGAAGTTTGGTTGGGTTTAAGGTCACTGATGTGTTAGTTGCATTGGATTGGGTGTCTGTGAAAGCACTAGCAGCTCGGTTTTCATCTCGGTTGGGGTTGATGTCATTGTCATCTCCTGTTCTATTTCCAGTCAAGGATTGGAATTCGTCTCCAAAATCGAACATAGTGAGGGCGTTATAGGCGAGATTTTGTATAGGGGACTCATAAGATAAAGGGAGGGAGCCTCGTCTTGGGCTAAAGTACTGGTTGTGTGGTTGTCTGGCTTCCCTGTGAACGGTTGACTTTGAGTTGTAGGATTGTGTGTATTTCTTAGGGCATTGTGATGGATGTCTTTGATGATTTGTGCTGGTTGATGGTTGTGAATCATCTGTGCTTGTTGATCTATTTGGTTTATGTGTGCTTGTAGATTGCTGTTTGTCCTGAGTGCTTGTAGATGGTTGTGGGTCATATAGGTTTGTCAACGGTTTTGGGTCATACATGCTGGTTGATGGTTGTGGATCCTTTGTGCTTGTCGATTGTTGATGGTCTTGAGTGCTTGTTGATCGTTGCAGGTCATGAGTGCTTGTTGATGGTCGTGGGTCATTTGTATTGACAGTAAATTGATGATGTCGCAGGCCAGTGGAAGTAGAAGGGTCATTTGTGTCAGTCAAGGATTGTGGGTTGCCACAGAAATATTGCTGTTGTATGACGCAGCATTGTTGTTTTGGTTGCAGCTGGCATTTTGAAAGGCGTTTTAGAGTCTTCTGATGACGCCTGTAAAGGTGTTGCTGTTCTTGTTTTTGTTGTTGCTGCTGGTGATGTATTTGCCTTTCGACATTTTCTTGTTGTCTTTGTGGAGTGTTAGCCATAGACAAAGGGTGTATTCTGTTTTTAGCTGCTCTTCCCCAACAATGCGATGATGCAGCAATGTGTTCCCTGGATGCTGATAATGCAGCTCTGTTTGTATTGTGTTTATATTGCCAAATGAGATATGTGTTCAATGCTGACAAAAGGAAAAGGTAGAGGATGCCGGTGAGAATGATGTCAACCCAGTTGTAGACATAAAAAACAGTCTCTTGGTCGACACGAGCTCTGAGGCGGTTAGTGCCATCAAGCTGATAGTACCAAAAAGTTGGTAGAGTCTCCACGATGCTCATCATGGAGATGAGAAATATCAACAGCCAAGGAGAGCTGACTCTAAACTTAGTCAGAAATGACTTTCCTTTCCGGCGGTGAAGAGTGTGGAGACAGAGGTCTAAGACTAGAAATAGGACAGTCCAGCAACTGGAGACGATGAAGATTTTTTGAATGCCCACCAGTATGAAGACGGCAAAGAGTCCTGTGATGTGCACGTGTTCCAGATCGCACACAGGGCATCTGGGTATTGTAATGGGTATGGCGAGGAGGCTGCTGGCCAAGTCTAAGGCAGAGATGGCTGACAGGAAGTTGTAATAAGTGTGTCCGAAAACGTTGTTCTTGGAGAGGGCCACGAGGAGGAGGGTGTTGCCGAGGACGCCTGCCAGACAGAGCAGGGGGATAAGACCCAGACTCATCACTGCACTAAAAACCTCGAGGTGCATCATTTGGTCGTGGTGATGGCGATGATGGTGGTGATGGTTGCAACGTTGGTGGTTGGAGGGGGGGGGGGAGATGGTGAAGGGGACTTTAAGAATATCGGATGTTATTGTGGCGTTATGTTATTTATATTTTTAATGACATGTTCACCATACCACCAACTTCGAGCGTTACTGTTGAAACTGTAAAAAGAAGCGAGAAAAAAGAAAATGAAAGTGGTAGTTAATCCTCTAACCCCCCCCCCCCCCCCAATTAAAAAAAAAACGGTATTGAATCGGGATGAACCTGATGCATAAATGGAGTTTCTTAAAAAGCTTATTTAATTTAAATAAAAATAAATGCCTTTGTCTGGGGAAAGTAAATTTTGTTTCTTAATCTTAAAAAAAAATATTCTCAATCTTGTTATTTTAACTTTAGGCTAAATTTTATTCATCTAAAGCATTCCGATATAAAACCAGATTGACCTGACCCATTGGGTCACAATCTTACATATCAGTGTGCAGTGCATTCCTACCTATTAGTTTTTCACCCTCGTTTACAGTGCTTACTTTATTTCCCCATCAAGCCCTCATGAAATCAGATTTCCATTTCATAATATTCATTCGTCTGTTAGGTACCAAATGTGTTCTAGAACTTCTACGGCCTCTTCAATAACTAAGTGTCCAGTCATAGTCGAGTTGAATGAAGTAATGTCTTATAGAAAGAGCTTAATTTTGCGTAACATTATCGCTTGAATTCGTCGCAAGACGAAACAAGAGCTATTTAGAGACCTTTGGAAAAACGATCAGCCCGTCATTAGAATAACGGCCTCTTTAATTTCGCAAAGTAAAAAAAAAAATATCCCAAAAATGGTCACCTTGGCAGAGTTCGTTATAGATAGTATGCGCTTGGCTAAGAAGCTCATAACATTGCCATCCGGAAGTATAACGGACCAACACACAAAACTGTGTGTATCCATGAACGTTTATAGTCGGGTTAATACAGTTCAGTGAGCATTACTCATAAACGCGGATGGCAAAAAACAATAACACAGACCTGAATGACGTCATCTTCGAACTATCTATAAGGTATTCTTACTTATTTACTTCGGGTGCCATCTCTTTGGTTGAGGTCGGCTTGAAATGATTATGGTGCGCCTTGCGTGCTTTTTGGCTACATTCATCTGCAGAGAGTCCACTCCAGTCTTTCACATCATCCATCCACGTTCTTGGTGGTCTGCCCGTTTGCCTTCTTCCTTCAACTTTGCCCTCTTAAACATCTTTCGTAATGGAGTTCTGTCTTTGTACATGACCGAAATATTTCAATTTTCTTGATTTTACTGGTATGGAGCAAGGTTGGTTCAATTTGCGACGGTCGTATTCTGGAATGTGATTATTGGATGAATACATTTGCTACCTGATTTAATCACTTGATTGGTGGCAAAGATATGACTGTCATCAAAGCGTTGTGGATGTTGTTCTCGTGTGTTGCGTAATTTGCGTTCACTCATAGAAATCATCAAGCCTTGAGAATATTGTTTATGTCTAGCTAAGTTGACCATATCATTGTGTCCACTGTGTTGGGCGCAACTCAGGGACAGAATAGGTGACAAACACATTTCCCTAGTACTAGTACTTACTATTAGGCGAAAACCAACGTTTGATAAGAAAACAAAATCCTTGCACAAACAATACTCTTCAACAGTCGTAACGTCACTTCCTTCCTAATGACGCATGGTAACTTAGTAACACTGGCTCTAAACTATCGGAACAATGGCGGACGCCCGTATGAAATATTTCTCCGGCGAGTATTAAAGCGTATCCAGAGGGAAAAAAAACCACATACATTTGATCATGTTTTGACTTTTACACATTCTGATCACAAGACATATGAAAAGTTCTAGCCAGCATGAAAAATAAAAAGTAATGATTTTCTTTGTTTAGAACCAAGATGGCCGCCGTTGCCAGGCGGCGTGACATCAGACTCTTGAATCGTATTGAGGCTGTAGTACCAAAAGATGGTTTTTGTAATGATATTCGACACAGAAACACACCGATGCCTAAGTAATTACTTTTGTATTCAGTTGGGTTAAATAATGAAAATTACTGATTTCATGACACATGACAATAAATCAATGTCAAGTTGCTATACATTGCATTTGAGTACTGAGTACTGATGGTATGTGTTTTATTAAAGTGCACACCATTTCTAACTGCCATTATCAATCGTACGAATACACACAACTATATGTGTAAACTTTATAGTCGGTTACAGTTACAGGGAATTTAGTGAGAAGTAATCACTCAACTGAATATAGAAAGCTGCGAAAACCTGAGCCAAATTTAAGTTATAGATAGAACGGAGATGACGTCACTCAGGTCTGTGTTATTGTTTTTTTGCCATCCGCGTTTGTGAGTAATTCACTAACCCAAGCCATCGTTAACATATACCCTGACCGTGGCCTTCATAAAGTTATGGTCTGATACTGACCAAAAAATGACGTCAAAATGCCAGTCTTTTGCCACAAAAGAAAACAATCGTGAATTGTATTCAATAGTTCAACCAATGAAATAACTTGTTTCCATGAGCTCTACTAACGACAACTCACTAGGCGGTGCAAAACCAAATAATGACGTCAAGATGCCAGTCTTTTGCCACAAAAGAAAACAAATCGTGAATTGTATTCAATAGTTCAACCAATGAAATTTGTTTCCATGAGCTCTACTAACGACAACTCACTAGGCGGTGCAAAACCAAATAATGACGTCAAGATGCCAGTCTTTTGCCACAAAAGAAAACAAATCGTGAATTGTATTCAATAGTTCAACCAATGAAATAACTTGTTTCCATGAGCTCTACTAACGACAACTCACTAGGCGGTGCAACACTAGGCGGTGCAAAACCAAATAATGACGTCAAAATGCCAGTCTTTTGCCAGAAAAGAAAACAAATCGTGAGTTGTATTCCATAGTTCAACCAATGAAATAACTTGTTTCCATGAGCTCTACTAACGACAACTCACTAGGCGGTGCAAAAACCAAATAATGACGTCAAACTTCTTAGCCAAGCGCATTCTATCTATTCGAAGGAATTTTAATAGCTCCTCTGTAAGTATGATGTTATAGATAGTATGCAGATGACGTCACTCAGGCCTTTGTTATTGTTTTTGCCATCCGCGTTTGTGAGTTGTTCTCACTAAACTGTATTAACCAGACTATAAAAGTTCATGGTTACACAGAGTTTGTGTGTTGGTCCGTTATACTTCCGGATGGCAATGTTGTGAACTCCTTGGCCAAGCGCATACTATCTATACTATCACGCCCCAAACCAGCGTTAAACACAGAGAGAAAAATATTACGGGTATCTCTTTTCGCCTAAATCTATGAACAACAATACAAAAAAACTGGGTATCTGACACCAAAAGTACAAAGCGAATGTGTTTTCTCCATGACCAGTCCCGTGATCAATGACTGAATTATAACACGAATCCACGTAAAGATACCGTGCGCTTGGCTAAGAACCACACAACATTGCCATCCGGAAATTTAACGGAACAACACACAAAACTATGTGTAACCTTAGAGATTTATAATCTGGTTAATACAATTTAGTGAGAATTACTTATAAAGATGGATGACAAAAACAATAACAAAGACCTGAGTGACGTCACATTCATTCTATCAATTCCCAAATCCATTTGTACACACCTCCAGACTTTATTACCGGGCCTATTTTAATCGTCGATGGCTCCAAAGATTCACCTCGATCTATGTTAATTTGCAAAATACAGTAGTATAATAAGTATAGCAGATGACTGCCTAATCGTAATAGCCTTTTCTTTCTTCGCAAATATTGCCGGATCTCCACTTGTGCAAAAAAAAAAAAAAAAAGAAGCAATCCAATCAAATGTTCTGTCTTATAATATGCATACCAATATCAAGGATGACTCTACAGTACAGTTGTCCCTGATAATAAAAATACAAATTCGAGCTTTTGTATAGCGCAAAGAGTGTCCACCAAAAGTGAGCCCAAAGCGCTTTACAATGGGTCCCAAGCCAGCAACTTCACTTATCATCATGTAACACTGATAAAGAAATTCCGATTGTGGAGCAGAAAATCACATTTTTGCCAGTGATAGACCGTGGCCTTCGTAAAGTTATGGCCTGATACTGACCAAAAAATGACGTCAAACTGCCAGTCTTTTGCCATAAAAGAAAACAAATCGGGAGTTGTATTCAATAGTTCAACCAATGAAACAACTTGTTTCCATGAGCTCTACTAACGACAACTCACTAGGCGGTGCAAAAACCAAATAATGACGTCAAACTGCCAGTCCTTTTGGATTTCAGTATCAGGCTATAACATAACGATGGCTACGCTGATACTGAAATCCAAAAGGACTGGCAGTTTGACGTCATTAGTGAGTTGTCGTTAGTAGAGCTCATGGAAACAAGTCATTTCATTGGTTGAACTATTGAATTGAACTCACGATTTGTTTTCTTTTGTAGCAAAAGACTGGCATTTTGACGTAATTTTTTGGTCAGTATCAGGCCATAACTTTACGATGGCGACGGATAGACTCAACAATTCTATTTATACACAGTTTACTTGTCTAGGGCCAGTTGACCCGTAATGCATGTACTGTGTATATAACACCACTATGGTCAACATCGTTCAGAATCGAATGAGTTTTGTGCGGCTTCGGAGTCTTTTTTTCTTCTTCTTCTTTCTTTGATCGACTTTCTCGTTAATCCTTTGAAAACGATATTCGATTCAACCCCGTCATTTTTTCTTTCCACCAATGTATAGCAAAGCATTAATGGCGATAAAAATTTAAGCTACTACGCTTTCAAAATGTGTGGACTTTGTCGTTGAATGACACCTATATACGTTAGTCTGTCAAGCCGCTTACGGCAAAGTTGGTCTTGAATTAGTGGATTCTTATAAGTGGTACAAACAATAACGTGATAAAGACCTGAGTGACGTCACATTCGTTCTATCAATTCCCAAATCCATTTGTACATACCTCCAGACTTTATTACCGGGCCTATTTTAATCGTCGATGGCTCCAAAGATTCGTCTCGATCTATTTTAATTTGCAAAATACAGTAGTATAATAAGTATAGCAGATGACTGCCTAATCGTAATAGCCTTTTCTTTCTTCCTTCCAACTATTGCCAGAATCCCACTTGAAAAAAAAAAAAAAAAAAAAAAAAAAAAAAAAAAAAAAAAATGCAAAAAAAATAAATCAATCAAATGTTCGTCTTATAATATGATACCAAATATCAAATGACTTTTACAGTACAGTTGTCCCTGATAATAAAAATACAAATTCGAGCTTTTGTATAGCGCAAAAGTGCCACACAACAATGAGCCAAAGCGCTTTACAAGGGATCCCAAGCCGGAGCAAAATCACTTTTCCATGTAACCTGATAAAGAAATTCGATTGTGAGCAAAACAACATTATTGCCAATAGACCGTGCCTTTGGTTACAGTAGAGGCTAGATACTGACCATGCAAGAAGACTCAACAAATCTATGCCAGTCCATTTTGATTTCAGAGAGGCTATAACATACGATGCGACAGGATAGACTTTAACAAACACTATTAATGTCAAATCAAGTTTTGTGCGCTGGAGTCTTTTGTCCTTGACCTCTTGAATGCTTTCTGTTATATAACACTATGGTCAAACATTTCGATCAACTCGATGGTTTTTTCGCCATTGGAAGCATTTTTTTGCTTCATTTTCTTTAGATCGACTTTCTCGTTAATCCTTTGGAAACGTATTCGATTCAACCCGTCATTTTCTTTCCACCAATGTATAGCAAGTAATGGTATAAATCAAATTGCTACCTACGCTCTGATCTGAAACTATGCTGCGCTTTCGTTCGTTTGATTCACCCTTATATTGACTCTTAGTCCCTTTTCCAGTCCCCTGTCTTTACGGCCTTAAAAAGTTTTGCGGTCCTTTTGAATTTTAGTGAGAATTACTTTATAGATGATGACAAAAACATAACAAGACCTGATGACGTCAACATTCGTTTAATCAATTCGCCAGTACATTGTACCATCTTCAACTTTAATTACCGGCTAATTTTAATCGCCGTAGGCTCCAAGATTCGTCTCGATCTATTTTAATTTGCAAAATACGTTGATATAAGTATAGCAGATGCCCTAATCGTAATAGCTTTTCTACTTCGCCAAATATTGCCGTCTCACTTGCAAAAAAACATAAAAAAAAAAGAAAAAAAAGAAAACAAAAAGTAAAATCAAAATTCGTCTTATAAAGCATACAAACAAGAGACTCTACAGACAGTTGCCCTGATAAAAATACAAATTCGAGCTTTGTATAGCGCAAAGAGTGCCACCAAAAATGAGCCCAAAGCGCTTACAATGTCCCAAGCCAGCAATTCACTTATCATCATGTAACACTGATAAAAAGAAATTCGAATTGTGAGCAAAAAAATCACATTTGCCAGTGATAGACAGCGATGGCCTGTCGTAAAGTATATGCCTGATACTGACCATAAAATGCTCAAACGCCAGTCCTTCTGGGATTCAGTAGCAGGCTAAATCATAACGATGGCGACGGATAGAAATCAAACAAATCTATTTTATAACACAGTTTTACTGTCGAGGGCCAGTGACCACGTATGCATGTACTGTGTAATAACACACTATGGTCAACATCGTTCAGAATCGAATGAGTTTTGTGCGGCTCGAGTCTTTTTTTCTTTTCTATCTTTTTGACTTCGACGTATCTCGTTAATCCTTTGAAAACGATATTCGATTCAACCCCGTCATTTTTTCTTTCCACCAATGTATAGCAAAGCATTAATGGCGATAAAAATTTAAGCTACTACGCTCTGTCTGAAACTGTGTGGCTTTGTGGTCGTGTGATATGACACCCGTGATATGTGACCGTTAGGTCCCTGGTTCAAGTCCCGCTGTTAACGATCCAAAGTTGGATCCTTTGAAACGACTCATTGCCCCTCCTCCATCTCTCTCTCTCTCTCTCTCTCTCTCTCTCTCTCTCTCTCTCTCTTTTCTCTTTCTCTCTATCTCTTTCTCTCTATCTCTTTCTCTCTCTCTCCCCCCCTCTTTCTCTCCCTCCTCTCTCTCTTCTCTCTTCTCTCTCTCTCTCTCCTCTCTCTCTCTCTCTCTCTCTCTCTCTCTCTCCGCACTCAAGTGTAAAATGAATACGTGGCCGGTTACATCGTTGCCTGTGTTGAAAAGTTAAATTGTAATAATAGCGCCTAACAGGCGTCGTGTTTCGTCCTCCATGATAAGTCTTGCTGTTGGCTTGGGACCCCTTGTAAAGCCATTTGAACACATCAAGTGGAAACTGCTCTATATAAAAGCTCAATTAAAATACGACTGCTCTCTTAGTAAAAAGGGCAAGAAAATACCCCCCCCCCCAAAAAAAAAAAAAAAAAACAAAAAAGAAGAAAGAAACCCCCCCCCCCCCCCCCCCCCAAAACAAAACAAAAAAAAAAAAACAACCCGAAACCCCCCCCCCCCCCCCAAAATAATCCAACAAAATAAAAAGAAGCAAAAGAAAACAAAGCAAAAGAACAAAGAGAAAAAGTCAATTGTCGTCATTGCACTGTCACTGCTGTCTTCCCTAAGGAAAACGAAACCCAGCGGTTAAATCTGCATCTATAACCATGGCAAAAACCATGGGTTTGAAATTACGAGTAATTCAGTCTCGCACTTAGAGGGTTAAAAAAATGGTTTTCCTTAGCAACCAGAGATAATTCGTAGTCCTTGGTTGCCACGTGTAACACCGTGAGACTGGTCAAACACAGGGAGAGGCATGTGATTGGTTGTGGTAATACATTACATATCAATATCACATATGAGTTTCATTATTCCTCCCTCCCCCCCCCCCCCCTTTTCCGATATCGATTTTGCTTTTAGGGCGGTGAAAGTGCTCACAAATTGTTATCAACACGCAACTCTCGTCTGATTTAATGAATTACCCAACTTCTATTTTTATTGTCATCGTTCTTATCATCATTGTCATCACCACCAAATCCTCTTTTCCATAGCAGTGATATGAGAGGGGGAAGGGTGGTACCAGAGTAAACGATACTAATTCGACAACATGAACAAAAATTACTGGAAACTTACCAAAATAAGTTCATGGCTAAAAATAATCCCCCTTGTCACGTACACACTCTTGAAGTCGGGCTACCGAAAATTTAAAGGCAATTTTGAAGTTAATTTCGAGAATCCTCGCAAAACAAATCCAACCGATCTAATGACCGATCTGCTGCCAAATGATTAAGCTCCTTCTCTTCAATCCTCATCCCACAGTGGGTATGGACCACTGATACATCTTTTCAATCATCTTCTGTCGTTGTCCAGTCTTTCCATCTCCTTTAAGCGCATCCCAGACCTCTCCAGCTCTACCAGAAGGTCGGTCTCTCCTCCAGGTTGACCTTGGTCTTCCTTTTCTCCTCTTTCCGATGGATTCCATTTCAGGGCTGTCTTTGTGTTGTTGTCCTTAGGTTTCCTCAAAATGTGTCCTATCCATCTCCAATTTCTCCAAAAGAAGAAAAGCAAGCTCCTCATTGGGAAAAAAAAGTCACTCGGTGCAAGATTTGAGGATTTTATAAAACGCGGAGGCCATTTTCTTGTAGAAACTGCTTTTAGTTTTCATTGACTCGCCGCTTGAAGTTTCCTTAAAAATAAGATCTCCGTTTAGAATCAGTAGACGAAATTAACCAGTGGGTTTTTGACCAATCAAAACATGGAAATCATGACACACCTTAACACGTGCTCGGACAATTTGGTTGTTTGTTTATAAACAATGACGTGAATGATATCGACCTCTCTCTGATCATTGTTATTGTTTTTATAGATAGAATGCGCTTGGCCAAGGAGTTCACAACATTGCCATCCGGAAGTATAGATAGAATGCGCTTGGCCAAGGAGTTCACAACATTGCCATCCGGAAGTATAACGGACCAACACACAAACTCTGTGTAACCAGGAACTTTTATAGTCTGGTGAATACAGTTTAGTGAGAACAACTCACAAACGCGGATGGCAAAAACAATATCAAAGGCCTGAGTGACGTCATCTGCATACTATCTATAACGAACCAACACACAAACTCGGTGTAACCATGAACTTTTATAGTCTGGTTAATACATTTTAGTGAGAACAACTCACAAACGCGGATGACAAAAACAATAACAAAGGCCTGAGTGACGTCATCTTCGAACTATCTATACCGCCAGATGGGTGACTAGTTATTACACTGTTTTTTTTTCAATCATATTATATACATTTAAATTTACACATAGTTTTCTGTGTTGGTTCTATTGATCAAGCGATAGAACAGTGGATATTTAAACTTAGACACATACCATCGATAGTAAAATCTTGTGTGTAGTTTGCTTTGTTTACCACTCACTGCCATTGTTTACATTATGACGACTGTCCGACAGGCGTGGTTATCTCGGTGTCTGTAGATAGTATGCAGATGACGTCACTCATGTCTTTGTTATTGTTTTTTGACTCCGCGTTTATGAGAAATGCTCACTGAACTGTATTAACCCGACTATAAACGTTCATGGATACACACAGTTTTGTGTGTTAGTCCGTTATACTTCCGGATGGCAATGTTATGAGCTTCTTAGCCAAGCGCATACTATCTATTGATTGACGGGTTGCATCGCAGCCATCGTTAACGAGAGCCACTGACCAAAAAATTACGTCACAGGACAAGCCTTTGGCCACAAAAGAAAACAAATAGTTGTATTCACTAGTTCAGCCAATGAAATCACTTGATCCCTTGAGCTATACTAAAGACAACTCAATAAATCCTAGTGGGTTATTGTGTCAGGCTATAGATAGTTCGAAGATGACGTCACTCAGGCCTTTGTTATTGTTTTTGCCATCCGCGTTTGTGAGTTGTTCTCACTAAACTGTATTAACCAGACTATAAAAGTTCATGGTTACACAGAGTTTGTGTGTAGGTCCGTTATACTTCGGATGGCAATGTTGTGAACTCCTTGGCCAAGCGCATTCTATCTATAAGTTAACGATGGCTACGGTTGTATCGTTGCCTTCGTTAGCTTAAAAATAGGCTGACACTGACCAAAAGTTACGTAAAAAAAAGTCTTTGGCTCCAAATGAAAACAAATCGCGAGTTGTCTCAATAGATTAAGCAATGGGATCACTTATTTCAATACGAACGGCAACTCACAAGACTCGGTACAAACCTAAAAAATGCGTCAAAAGATAAGTCCTTGTGGGTCCTAGCGTAACCATCGTAAACTTATAGCCTGACACTGACCAAAAAATGACGTCAGAATGCCAGTCTTCGGCTACAAAAGAAAACAAATCGTGAGTTGTATTCAATAGTTCAACCAATGGGACAACTTGTTTCCATGAGCACTACTAACGACAACTCACTGGGCGGTGCAAATACCAAATAATGACGTCAAAATGCCAGTCTTTTTGGGTTTCAGTGTCGGGCTACAACTTAACTATGGCTACGGTCCTTGCGTAGTCATCGTTAACTTATAGCCTGACACTCGTACCCACTATGACTTCATTTTTTAAAAAGGTTTTTGCTGGGCCACGTGAGTTTTCGTTAGTAGTGCTCAAGGAAACAAATTATGATCTCTCATTGGTTGACCTCCCCCTCTCCTTCCCCACCCCGCTCTCTCTCTCTCCCTCCCTACCCCCGCTCTCTCTCTCCCTCCCCACCCCCACTCTTTCTCCCTCCCTCCCCACCCTCGCTCTATCTCTCTCTCTCTCTCTCTCTCTCTCTCTCTCTCTCTCTCTCTCTCTCTCTCTCTCTCTCTCTCTCTCTCTCACGCGCGCGAGCGCGCACACACACACACACACACCTAAATTAAAAAGGGGTCAAAAAGAACGTGGGCTTATGCTAGGGATTATCAAACTTGACTAAATTCACTTAGTCCAATGTAACATCAAACTTTTTTTTTTATCGATCCCATTGATTTTTCTCCTGAAGATATCTCACTGCTCACTCATCTTGTGTTGCCAATTCGACGTTCTATAACTCAAACTATGGCGATGGGGATGATTGTGTGTGTGTGTGTGTGGGAGGGGGGGGGTTCCACATTGTCACAATGAACAGATCCGTTGCGACACATTTTAACACAAGGCTGTGAAGACAGCCAGCGTTGTGAGTACTTGATAAGCCAGAACTGGCGCGTACTTATTCGCAGGTCTGATAGCTGAAATGAATTATGGATTTGTTTTAACTTTGTTATTGATACGATTGAGAGTACTATCTCCGTTACAACTGTGTGCCTATAACGATTCCGGTTACCAGACCTGCAAATAATTACACGTGGGCCATCACCGTCATATACTGTCTGACCTTTGACCAAACCTTTACTTCAAATATCGACCCAAAATAAAATACAACTTGTCATAAAGTCTTAACCTTTTGATTTTATAACGATTTTTTTCTGGGACGAAGTCGGTCAAATGCCATGATGGATAAAATTCAACGGTTGGAGAACAAATTAGAGACTGAATGTTCTAGAAATTATGATTATACATCAATCATTTCATGAACACATTATCTCTCTCTCTCTCTCTCTCTCTCTCTCTCTCTCTCTCTCTCTCTCTCTCTCTCACTCACCACATTTTGGGTTTTTTTTAGTCTTGTCGTGAGACACGGCTCCTGATCTGTGTGTAGGCCCCTGATTTGATTCCTACTCAGAGAAGGCACAATAGGTGTGAATTGGATTCAGTAATCTGATGTCACGCCGCCAGGCAACGGCGGCCATCTTGGTTCTAAACAAAGAAAATCATTACTTTTTATTCTTCATGCTGGCTAGAACTTTTCATTCCCTTTTCATATGCCTTTTGATCAGTCAAAACATGATCATATTTATGTGTTTTTTTCCTCTGGAAGCGTTTTTATGCTAGCCGGAGAAATATTTCATACGGGCGTCCGCCATTGTTCCGATAGTTTAGAGCCAGTGTTACTAAGTTACCATGCGTCATTAGGAAGGAAATGACGTTACGACTATTGAATCCTATTGAATATATTATGGCCAATAACAGTGTTGTCTCTCTTGAGACAAAAAAAAAAAAAGAAGTACGATCGCCATACAGGCGCCATTTCCTGCTCTACATATTAAGTGTTGCTATTGGCTTTGGACCTTTTGTAAAGCGCTTTGACCACATTCAGTGTATATTGGGCAATGTAAAAGAATCTAATTAAAAAAAAAAGATTAAGAGTGAACTGCATGACAAGCCACCAAAAACAAACCATTTATTTATTCTTTTTTTTTTTTTGACAGATTTCTGATTACCCAGGGGGTATGGCTATCATCTACGGAGGTTTCAACAGACTGGTAAGAACTCTATTGGTGTTTTCTTCCATAAATGAAGTAAAATTAAAGTTTTTTTAGGGTGAAATAAACATTTGTTAATATGTTCTGTCAATGTGTACACAGTAGAAAATCAACTATAATTCCATTCCTACTCTTTGAAAACCCCTAGATATCATCTTTTAGTCAAAACGTAATCATTGAATAATGTTTTGAACCCTTTGAATAGGAATTTTATTCGATGATTGCTTAATGTTTTCACTCGTTTTATCGGATTAAATTTAAATAGAGGTTAAAAAGATGGCTGATCGGAAATTTGAAACAATATTTTGGCGTGTATGAAGACAAATCCAACGAAAAAATTGAAATTTCAAGTGGTTGGGGGTGTTTTGATGATGAAGACGTAAATATTTTCTAAAATCATCACTGTTAGATTACTTTATTCTGGAGTGGTGGATAGCTCATACGGTAGAGTCATGCTCTCCCCGGCCAGGTATTGTACCAGTAAGGTCGCAGGTTCGAGACCCCATCGCCGCCACAAAATTTTTATATTTTCATTGTCTTCTGGTACTTTCCTACTCACTTTATTTCTTGTTATTTCTTTAATTATTACAAATTAAAGCCTTTTACAAATTACGAAATACGGGTTACGAAATATCTTGATGTGTAAATTTTGCAATTCACCAGTACATTTCTCCACCACAGCATCTGTTTGCCTTGGAGCAACGAGACGAGGTGTGTAAAGCCATCGCTGCCGCTGGGGCCACTTTTGTGGGCGTGTCTATACGAACTAGGAAGGAACCAGTCAGCTTTGAACAGTTCCAGGAACATCGGTTAGGAAAATACAGGTAATGTTCATCTGGATAATTACAAATTTTACTTTAGAGATAGAATTCATAAATAAATATACATTTTTCTTTGGAGTCATAGATAGAATTCATAAATAAATATACATTTTTCTTTGGAGTCATAGATAGAATTCATAAATAAAGATACATTTTTCTTTGGATTCATAGATAGAATTCATTAATAAATATACATTTTTCTTTGGAGTCATCGATAGAATTCATAAATAAAGATACATTTTTCTTTGGCGTCATAGATAGAATTCATAAATAAAGATACATTTTTCTTTGGAGTCATAGATAGAATTCATTAATAAATATACATTTCTCTTTGGAGTCATAGATAGAATTCATAAATAAAGATACATTTTTCTTTGGATTCATAGATAGAATTCATTAATAAATATACATTTTTCTTTGGAGTCATAGATAGAATTCATAAATAAATATACATTTTTCTTTGGCGTCATAGATAGAATTCATAAATAAAGATACATTTTTCTTTGGAGTCATAGATAGAATTCATAAATAAAGATACATTTTTCTTTGGAGTCATAGATAGAATTCATAAATAAAGATACAATTTTCTTTAGAGTCATAGATAGAATTCATAAATGAAGATACATTTTTCTTTAGAGTCTTATTTCGACAAAACACCCAAGATAACCCAGATGTTAGCCACGGTTGCAGGGCTGCAAAATGAGCAATAAAGCTTAGTTTCTTGCTAAAGTGAAAAAAATATGAGATGCCGTCAATGCGGCTTGGACCCGGATACCTCAGATGGAAGTGCAACACTTTATCTTCTCGACCATCTTACCTACCTAATGTTTTATGGAGTGTTTTTTTGTTGTTTTTCTCCTGAGACAAATGTAAAGAGCCTTTATAAAAAAAATAAAAAATTAAAAGGGCAAAATTTTGTATTTGAAATTGGATTCAGTAGTCTGATGTCACGCCGCCCGGCAACGGCGGCCATCTTGGTTCTAAACAAAGAAAATCATTAATTTTTATTCTTCATGCTGGCTAGAACTTTTCATATGTCTTGTGATCAGAATGTGTAAAAGTCAAAACATGATTAAATTTATGTTTTTTTTTTCCTCTGGATACGCTTTTATGCTCGCCGGAGAAATATTTCATTTGGCGTCCGCCATTGCTCCAATATTGTAGAGCCAGTGTTACTAAGTTACCATGCGTCATTAGGAAGGAAGTGACGTTACGACTGTTGAAGAGTATTAAAATCTGAAGTGCATCAGTGAATATTCAATGTCTTAATCTATTTAAAAAAAAAAAATGTTCTTCCCACAGTACTGATGAGGCCCTTACGTCCTATGCAGAATTCACAGTTCAGAAAGTCGGAGTGAGGCACCAGGACAGCGTAAGGAGGACCCTCTGCCTCACAGAGACTTGTCTTGTTGAGCGAGACCCAGCCACTTACAATGTGTGCACCTGTAAACCACTCTGCGATGTGAGTTTTATAATTTTTTTTCTTTACATGTAACGATTTGTTAACAGATCAGCGAATGTTCCCGTGGTTGGATATTTTAAGGGGTGTGCTTCTATTGAGGTATCTGCGTTTATCAGAAGATATACAATATTTTAAAAAATACATAATATCATTAATATTTTGAAATTTAAACCAAAGATACAATATTTTTAAGCTAGGAAGAGGATGAGGTGGCGGGGGGAAGGAGGTGGGGTTAGGAAATATTGATATGAAAGCAAGAAAATTGGCAAACCCCCCCCCCCCCCCCTCCAAAAACCCCAATGCCCCCCCCCCCCCCCCCCCCTGCAAGGGAAATAGAAACAAATCCAAACCCCAGAATTAAACCACATTTTAAAGGTGGTCTGTTCACTGATGCTATTTATAAACCATAGTACAGTTTGTGTCTGTATATGTAAAAGAGTTCTATCCAAGCCTTCAATGTCAAATTAAGATGTTGGTTAAATATTTAGGCTTTATACAGTCAGTGTGAATACTAAGCTGTGCCAGAAGCTAGCTGTGGACTGTAGAAAATAATGTACAACACAATGAATATAGCAGCTTCATAAAAGAACTAAATACCAAACATGAAACATTTCACACTCAAAACCCTTCTTCAGCCTAAAACAAAAAAAGATTTAGCACATCATTTTGTCATTGACTGAAAGAAGGGTTTTTCGCCCAACATGTCATGTGTTCGGTATTTCTTTTATAATCTTTTAAAACTGTTATATTAATTTTTTTTTACATTATGATTCATTGATCAATCTGTTTTTGTTGTTGTTTTTTTTTGTCATTGATTTTCATTAACTATCATGTCATGTTTCCCAGGTTTTTGCCATCAATCGTGATGCTGACAATCCACAGAAGTTCAGTGTTGAATATGTAAAGGGAGCCATTAGAACATATCTTTCTACCGACAGGTTAGTGATAGAAAATGATAATTACCTTCCTTTCTATATTTAAGATGAATGACATTGTTACTAACTTTTTAACAAAGCGATAAAAAAATAAAAAAATAAAAAGAATTTAATATCTTCTATTTTTGACCAAAACCCCCCCCCCCCAAAAACTTACCAGACTCACTCACTCACTCACTCTTTCAATCCTCTCCGGGCCTGCTGGTACTTGAGGCGATGCAAGGGATCTCCACCTGGTCCTGTCAGCAGCTATTCTTGGGGCCACCTCGAGGGACAGACCTCTCTGTATTAGGTCCCTCTCTACAGTATGTCTCCAAGTTACCAGACTCCCCCTGCATTTGAAATGGGTTGTTTTGGTTAGCTCTTTGAGAGCTTCTTGATAAAGTGAATCTATCTGGATTGTGGTGTTTATGGATGCTGTAATCATTTCATCACTTCCTTCCCTTCCCTTCCCCAGAGATGCCTTGATAGCCTCGGTGTTGGATGGAGTCAGAGCATCAGGAAATCGAGACATTTGTGTCAAGATGCACACCACGCCTAGAGGTTACCGATTAGGTGAGTTTTACTCTAGAAATAACATTCATTTAATCATTTATATACACATAACAGGCTGGCAGATTGGCAATTAGGTAAGTTTAATACTTGAAATATCATCTATTTGGTCTTGTATCTAAACTACATTTGTACACTTGTACACAACATGCTTAGAAGTTTTGGATTAGGTGAGTTTTGCACCAGAAATAATATCTGTTTGATCTTGTAAATACCCAGAACACACCTAGAAGTTTTTGATTTGGTGAGTTTGATGCTAGAAATAACATCTGTATGATCTTGTATCTGCACTACATTTGTACACGTATACATTAGGTGAGTTTAACACCAGTAATATCTGTTTGGTTGTCTATCAACACATTTGTACCACAACACAAAACATGCCTCGAGGTTTCCTGTTAGCTGACTTTCATACTGGAAATGACATCTCTTTGATCGTGCATCTACACTACATTTGTACTTTTACACACAGCACACCTCAAGGTTTCCGATTAGGTAAGTTTAACACAAGAGATAACAAGTTTCATGTTTCATTTTTTTTTAGGTCCCTTTACAGTGCCAGTGGATGAAGAAGTAGAAGCTACTCATCTCAAGTCTTTACACATGGTGCCAGGTAATGTTGGAGATTTTTTCTTAAATGATTTTTAGAAAATTAACTAAGCTCATCTATGAAGAGAATTTCTATTGTATGAAATTTTTGCACTTTGAGTCTTTGAATTTTGAATGCATTCTCATTTGATGTCAGTCTCAGAGCACTCTGAACATTATATGAAGAAGAGCAATGATTATTTGGCTGTTTATCAGAGATGCCACATTTCCGGAAATTTATGAAATTCGGGGAATTAAGAAATATCTGATTTAATTCCAGATCTGATAGACCTGAAGGTGCTCCTGCACCTAAAAAGGCAAAGATTAGTAAATATACATATTTAGTCTGCTCTCCAGTGTGCCAGTAAGTTCTTCTGTTGAAGTGTAAAAGGTGTTAACATTTTATCTATTTTCACAACCGTTTGGTTACTGCTTCTGATGGCAAGCACCCACACCATTTACAAAAGGTTTCTGTATAGTCCTGCCAGACCTGGCATGGGATTCCCACAACGCCCAGAAAGTCCCACAGAGTGGAAAGATCTTTGGCATCCCTGGCATAGCCTTATTTAGCACCGTGGGGTACCGAGTTCGATCACCCGCCACTGTGCTATGTGGCCTTGAGCAAGTCACCTTGCCCTAGCTCACTTTGCGGTGCTGCACTGCGGCTGAACTCTGGGTTATTCCAGTCTTCCATTGGAATAGACCCTAGAGACCAATTTCCCCAATGGGATGAGTAAAGGGAATTTTATTATTTTTTAAAATGTTTATTTTATAAGTGCTCTTTTGTCGACGTGGATGCAGGGCCCAGCATGTGCCTACACCGACAGCAAGGCAGGATGCACAGACTAAGCCTTGCCAACCACATCACTGGTCTGAGCCCTGCATGTTTACTCTGGGTGGGAGCATCTGCATCCCAGATAGTCCTACCCACAAGGAGATACTCCTACCTATGAGGAGTTTTAGTTCCCACTCCTGCATGTTTACTTGGTGGGAGCATCTGCATCCCAGATAGTCCTACCCACAAGGAGATACTCCTACCGATGAGGAGTTTTAGTTCCCACTCCAGCGGCGATGGGTTACTGCTGGTGGGGTAAAAGAATGGAGGTGTCTAGTAAACATTGGCTTACTAGACAAGATGCCTTGATATGGGTGGTGAGTCCAGGTTGGATTGCTATATTGTTCATGCTTACCTGGGCAGGCAATATGAGGCACCCGCACACAGCTCGTCCATTGGGATAGTTTCTAGTGACAGTCGACGGGTGACTTCTTGCTCTGCAGTGTGTGCTTAAACATTCTCACCACGACAAGGCAGTGATCCAATTGAGGGCAACTTTTGGTAACACGTGTTTACTTTTCTCTCCATCACTGGTTATGAAAAAAAAAATTCAATAAATTTCACAAAGCTGACGTGGCATTTCTGATTTATATTGTTTCATAAGATCTTATTTATCCTTCAACTTCTTATTCTATCATTTGAGGACACGCACTGGATAAAAGAAAAATTCATATTTATTTGTTTTTATTAATTTTTTTTTATATATTGAAAAGTAACCTTTCAAATTTGTTTCCAACACAGCTGGGATGACTTTCAATGAAGCTGTGTTTCGATTCAATGCCAACATTTCCTACAGTGGATTGCTACATGCTGTCACTGCCGAGGTTTGTCCGCTTGTTGTTTTATGATAGTATGCATTATTTTGAAGTGATGGAAGGTTGCATTTTTTTCCTCCTTGATATCATCATCATCATCATCATCGTCAGCGTCATCATCATCATCATCATCATCATCATCATCATCATCATCATCATCGTCGTCGTCGTCGTCGTCATCATCATCATCATCATCATCATCATCATCATCATCATCATCATCATCATCATCATCATCATCATCATCATCATCATCATCATCATCATCAGCAGCAGCAGCATCATTCATCATCATCATCATCTCATCATCAGCAGCATCATCATCATTCATCATCATCATCACCACAACCACTAAAGATACCATAACAGATACCACTACTGCTACTCAAAACCTTTTCCTAACACCATTTTTGTGGCTTTGGTGTCTTGTGTTAAGACACTCACCCTCGGATCAGAAGGTCCCTGATACAACTCCTGTTCTGAGCAGTGCAAAGTTGAGTCCTTTGAAAAAATTCTTTTCTAACATTCTATCACCGCACTATCTGGTTCAAATCCTGTTTTGGTTGAGTCTTTGGAAAAGACTCTCTGGTCACTTTTTCTTATTGTACTCAGGTGTAAAATGAGTACCAGGCTTGTAACAGTTGTCTCTGTAAAGTGATGAAAAAAAAAAAATAAATAATTCAATGTGCCTTATAGATGTCATGTTTCGTTTTACATTTTAAGTATTGCTGTTGACTTGTGATCTCTTTTAAAGCACTTTGAGCATATTCAATGGATATTGCGCTATGTAAAAGTTCAATGTATTTTTTTTTGTATCTGCCATTGACAGGGACTGTTTGCCCAGAACAAGGAGAAGCTAATCAACCTAGCCTTGATGTCTTTGATAGAGAGGGACGGAGACACAGAGAACATACCCATACAATGCCTGGAAGCACAGTTCCATGCCTTACGCAGACTGGTCGCATCCAAGGCTGGCTTTCAAGGATTCACAGAAATTCCTAAGTAAGCTCTCCCCTCCTCAGGATTTCCTATAATCGTCATTTTAGCAGTTTTGTATCCGTTGAATGGGTTATAAGTTGAAAAAATTATGTCTTGTAAGAGTTACTGTCAATGTAAGACGGGTTTTGAACGATGCTTAAAATGTTATTAATATCTTATATTGGATTTCTTTCTTTTGTAAAATTCTTTCTGTTTGCTATTTATAATTCTTAGATATTGACATTTAAGGATTTAAATCGAAAGAATCGAAGGAGGGATAAAAAATCCAACAAAACAAAACAAGCAAAAAAAAAGCCCCAAAAAGCCTTAAATAATACAAAAAGGGAATTAACAAATAATATTTATAATAAAAAAAAAGTACAATAAAATACAAACCCAACAAACCCATTTGGAATCCATTTGCAGACCTGCCGAGTACTACGAAAAATTCGTAGAATTACGAAAATTTGGCTCTAATTTCAGAACTTCATGAGCATTCATAAGTCATTGACACTTTTTGGGAAATGAAAGTTGTGGCCAAAGTGCATCATTTTAAGGATTTTGAAGTGTTATCTAATCATTCTGAGGGCAACTTGTTGATCTATAGCAACTACAATTTCTATCTCCTAAAACCTTTCAAGTAGGCAAGTCTTCATTTGAGTAAGTCATTTTGATAACAACAATGCTTATTAAAAAACCAAAAAAAAAAAAAAAAACAAAAAAAAAAAACTAAGCTAAAGATAATGTAATTATTATTCTTCCTGTTTGAATTACTATAAAATCTCCAGAATGCGAGAGAAAGTTGGGATCAAAGTGGTGAAAGCCCTGAAGAGGAACAATGACGCTGTGACCCATGCAGCTTTGGACATGCTCTGTGCTCTCATGCAGGTAGGGATTTTGAGTATAAGGGATTGACCTCTCTTATCAGGAGGGAGTTTTCTACCTATAAGAGGATTCCAAAAATGAAAATGAAAAATTTTGCTTTCTTATATGTGGACATTTTCTACCAGTAAGAGGTTTGCGGAAATGAGAATGAAAAAGTTTTGCTTTCTTATAGGTGGAATTTTTTACCAGTAAGAGGTTCCAGAAATGAGAATGAAAAAGTTTTGCTTTCTTACAGGTTGAAATTTTTTTGCCAGTAAGTATTCAGAAATGAGAATGAAAAAGTTTTGCTTTCTTACAGGTTGAAATTTTTTTGCCAGTAAGTATTCAGAAATGAGAATGAAAAAGTTTTGCTTTACCAAGGTTTCCTTATTCAACCCCCTTGTTTCAGCCAATGCACGACAACTATGACCTGAGACAGGAACAGATGAACAAAATGTCCTTGATGTCTTCCAAGAAGTTTCTCGAGACTCTGTTGGAAAGATTCAATGAACACGTGGTGAGTGAAACATGGGCGTTGGGAGAAATTCCAAATGCAACCTCAACCTACACTACAAACAGTAAATATACATAACTGCTCAAATTGAATTACAGTTCTGTAGATTTTATGCCCCCCCCCCCCCCCCCTACCCTGACATATTTACCAGATTAAGGCAGTAGCTCACATATTATGTTGAAAATAGCATCAAAATCTTATTTTTTTTCCCCTCATTAAATGACAGGTGCGCAACACAGGAGCTCTTGTGATAGCAGCCATGTTGGATTTCCTGACCTTTGCCCTTTGCGCTCCCTACAGCGAGACCACTGACGGGACTCAGTTTGATTCCCTGCTCGACATGGTGGCTGCTAATGGCAGGGTTGTCTTTAAACTCTTTCAGGTATGTTGCATTAATATCTTCATTGTCATGATTGTCATCATCATCATCATCATCATCATCATCATCATCATCATCATCATCATCATCAATATCATCATCTTCTTCTTCAACCACATCATCATCTTTAGCATTTTTATCACCACCACCATCATCATCATCATCATCATCATCATCATCATCATTATCATCATCATCACCATAACCTTTGGCATTGTTGTCCTTATTATTGTGTTTTTTTGGGTTTTTTTTTTTTCATTTTCACTGCCCACTGGCCTAAACCTTTAACCATCTCCCTCCTCCCATCCTTTTTGTTTCAGCATCCGTCCATGGCTATTATCAAGGGAGCCGGTCTTGTCATGAAAGCCATCATCGAGGTAGGCATGTCTGTCTGAATGTCTGTTTGTTTTGTTCCGACTTTCTGTCTATCTGGAGTACTATAGCTTTTTAAAATTTTTTTTATTAGGTATTTACTAATCTTTTTCTCTTTTGACACTTTCACTTAAAAAAAACTGACTGGAAACTTGAAATTGTTTTTGTACTCCAGCTTTAAATTAAATTTTAATTGAGCTTTTATATAGCGCAATAATACCATTAAACGTGCTCAGAGCGCTTTACAAGGGGTCCTGAGCATGTTTAGTGGATAGAACAGTAAAGTTTGCTGCCCCAAACGTAAACAATAAAAAGTTGCTAGTGATTTCCGTTAGGGACTGGAATAATTTACGCACAATATAGGTCTCCCAATTTTGTAGTTTGAGTTGTAGGCAATACACTTTCAGTATTGAAAATATGTTTACATAAAATCTAACAGTTGCAGAAATAATAATATAAGACTAAATTATTCTGAAAATCAGGCTCCGAATAATTCTCGTTTTGTTCACACCAGCGCAATAATTTGCTCTGGTCTAAAAATAGATAGACGTAACTTTTGATAAATTTTACCTTTTGTTCCATAAAATATCCATATCTAGACATTATTTGATGCATGATCAAGTATTTATGAATATGTGTTTCTTTTGCCACCTAACAGCCACATTTTAAAGGTTATTTTCTTTCTATTATTTACATTGGAACGTGAGCTGTCAAGACAGGAACATGTGGTTTGCCATGTGCTTTTCGACCTTTGTTTACGTTTGGGGCAGCAAACTTTACTGTTCTATATAGCGCAATATCCACTAAACATGCTCAGGACCCCTTGTAAAGCGCTCTGAGCACATTTAATGGGTATTGCGCTATATAAAAGCTCAATTAAAATTTGATTTAAAGCTGGAATACAAAACCAATTTCAAGTTTCCAGTCAGTTTTTTTTTTTTTGTGATAGTGTCAAAAGAGCTGCCAAATTTACCTTAGCCAGATTAGATATGTAAAATTGCACTGGTTTTATTCAGATGTTTCAAGACTGGAGTGGTGCATATTGAGTACCTAACAGGTAATTTTGCCCTACATGAGATGAAAGTTTGGAATACCATGGCTTGTTGGGGGAATAAATGGAAATAAAAGAGCTTTTACATAGAGAGAAATCCATTAAATGTGCTCAAAGTTTTTACAAGGGGTCCCAAGCCAACAGCAATGTTTAACATGTACGTTGAGACATGATGCTTGTAAGACAATATTACAGTTGTGAAGCTTTGTGGAGAGTAGGGAGAAAAGTGGAGCAATGGAAATGTGCTTTGTGAAAATGGGTGTATTAAAAAGAAATGCTATACTATATTGCAGGAAGGAGATGCAGAAATATCGGCAAAGATGCAGGACCTGGCGTTGTCAGAAGGAGCCCTTCCCAAACATCTCCATGTGGCCATGTTTACTCAATCCACAGACAGTCGAATGCTGACCAACAGGTAGGGAGTGGCGATTGGGGCGGGGGGGGGGGGGGGGGGGGGGGGGTTTATAATCAGTGTTGATGGTTTTCATAGGATTCGTGGAAATCTACGATTTTAGAGTCAGAGGTTGAATATCCTCCTTTTATATTATATATATATATATATATATATATATATATATATATATATATATATATATATATATATATATTTAAAATATTTACCACAATGTTTGGGGCAGTCTACATCGATGTTTCAGGCTTAATTTGCCATCTTCAGGACTGAGTTGTTTTGTTGACTGTTGTTGTTTCTTGAAGTGGTTCCGGTTTGAAGTTAATTAAGAGGAATTTGCGCCGATGGGGACACTTTCCGTAGATCTCATTTTTCATGTTGAGTGTGGCTTCATGAGGTTGTTTGATTATGGTATATTTTTCTTCCAGGCATAAGCTACATTGTTTTGATGTTGGTGTGTATCCTGTTGCTTTAGATAAAATTTTCCATGAAATGTTGTGGTCTATTTTGTTGTCTTTTAATTTCCAAATATGTTCGCTGAGTTTTGTGGATGTTTTTTTGTTAGTGTTTCTAAATGTTGAGGTGTGGAGGTTGTATCTTGTTTTGAAATTATTTTCTGTTAGTCCTACATATTTTTCTTGCTTGTTTGTTTTAGTTTCTGTGACTGTGGCTTGGTAAATTAAACTTGATTCTAAGCATTGTTTGTTTAGCGGGCAATGTTCTTTATTTCTGCAGTTGCATTTTCTAGTGGGTGGGTTTTGCTCTTGTCGGTGGTTTATTAATATTTTTTTGTTGTGGCTTGAAATTATTTGTTCTATGTTGCGCATACACGAGTAACTTATTTTTATGGTATTCCTGTTGATAATTTTATGTAGCTTGTGGTTTTTTGGAAAGTGTGTATCAATTAGTTTCAGGAACTGCTGTCCTATGTTTGTGCTGACGTTTATGTCGAAAGGTGGGTTGAACCAAGTTATGTGTCGTTTTCTTGTTTTATGTTCTTCACTTGTGTGTTGGGGTTTACATGAGAGGGAGGCGTCTGTGTATACAAATGGTGTGTTGTATCCACTTTTTGTGAGTGCTTCTTTGTAGGGGGTGGCTGCGACGTTGAATATCTCTCTGTTTTCCGAAAGTTTGCTCACCCTCAGTGCAATGTTTTTTGGTATGTTTTCAATGACGGGACGGGGGTGGTTGCTGTTTTTATTAATGTAGCTAATGGTGTTGTTTGGTTTTCTGAACGGTTGGAATGAATTGGATTTTATGTCGAATGTGATGTCGAGGAAGTCAACTGTTTTTTTGTTTGCTTCTATCGTGATTTTTAAATTGTTGTTTTGGAATATTTTACAGATTTGTTTTTTGATGTTTTCGTTCGCTCTTGGTCGTCTGTTGGTTATAGCGAGTCCGTCATCTCTATAGAGGCCGATGTATGTGTGTGTATGTTGTAGTTGTGACAGGATGTAGAGTCCGACCAGTTCGCATGTTTCAGCACCGTCGAACGAACCCATTGTTACGTCGAAATCATTGTGTCGCTTTGTCCACGGTGTGTTGTCGTAGTATAGTGTGCTGTGCTTGGTGTGTTTGATGATGTGTTTTTCCTCTTCTGTGATGTTGGTGTATTTTGCTGCGAATTCCAATGCTTTGTTTAGTAAGTCTGGAGTGATGGAGGGGTAAAAATCGCAAATGTCGAAAGAGATGAAGGTGCAGTTTTCTTTGTTTTGGATATTTTTGAACCATTCAATGACTTCATCGGTGTTTTTCCACTGGTTGAATTTAGTTGCTTCTTTGACGTTTTTATTTATTTTTTCTAATATCTTTTTGCTGATTTTTCCAATTTCAGATTTGTATGGATTTATTAGTCTACATTTTGGATTATTTTTGAAGTCAGGCTTGTGATCTTTTAATGTGATGAACGCTTCTCTTCTTGGTGCTATATCGATTCGATCGCTAAGGTCAAGTCTGTTCGCTATATTCTTATCTTCTTTTGTGATCTCTTCGGTTCTATGTGTTCTGTCTTTCTTATAGTCTTTGTTGATTTGTTTGTGTGTCATTTTATCATATTCCTCAGGTGTCATTTTATAATAGTTGTTGGATTTGTCCGCTGGTATCAGAAGTTGTTTTTCTTTGTTTATTTTCTTCACATCGTTAGTCAGTTGGTTTTGGAAGTTGTTATTTTTGTTTTTGAACTGCACACTTTGAATGAGATCTAAAAGTCCGTCTTCTAATTTTTTTAATTCAGGTATTGGGGGGGGTGAATTTGTAGAGTTGAAGCCGTACGTTTTTTTGTGGGTGGTTTCTAAATGTGGGTTCAGAAAAAAGAATGTTCTCCATCGTAGATTCTTGACAAATGTTTCTGTTCTTGCTATTAGTGATTTAATGTAAGATTTTCTGTTGCAGGTAGGGATATTCTTTGTAGAATATGGGAAAGTAGTAGGTCTAAGTTGTGGCGTAGTATCCAGTTCGTGTCTAAGAGTGCTCAACGGTGCGGAGCTGTGTATTGAATCGTGTTTGATACAAATATGGTACGAAAAGTGCTCGACATGTAGTAATGGAGCGAATTATTTAATTGAAAACTAATTGATACACACTTTCCAAAAAACCACAAGCTACATAAAATTATCAACAGGAATACCATAAAAATAAGTTACTCGTGTATGCGCAACATAGAACAAATAATTTCAAGCCACAACAAAAAAATATTAATAAACCACCGACAAGAGCAAAACCCACCCACTAGAAAATGCAACTGCAGAAATAAAGAACATTGCCCGCTAAACAAACAATGCTTAGAATCAAGTTTAATTTACCAAGCCACAGTCACAGAAACTAAAACAAACAAGCAAGAAAAATATGTAGGACTAACAGAAAATAATTTCAAAACAAGATACAACCTCCACACCTCAACATTTAGAAACACTAACAAAAAAACATCCACAAAACTCAGCGAACATATTTGGAAATTAAAAGACAACAAAATAGACCACAACATTTCATGGAAAATTTTATCTAAAGCAACAGGATACACACCAACATCAAAACAATGTAGCTTATGCCTGGAAGAAAAATATACCATAATCAAACAACCTCATGAAGCCACACTCAACATGAAAAATGAGATCTACGGAAAGTGTCCCCATCGGCGCAAATTCCTCTTAATTAACTTCAAACCGGAACCACTTCAAGAAACAACAACAGTCAACAAAACAACTCAGTCCTGAAGATGGCAAATTAAGCCTGAAACATCGATGTAGACTGCCCCAAACATTGTGGTAAATATTTTAAATAATAATTCGCTCCATTACTACATGTCGAGCACTTTTCGTACCATATTTGTATCAAACACGATTCAATACACAGCTCCGCACCGTTGAGCACTCTTAGACACGAACTGGATACTACGCCACAACTTAGACCTACTACTTTCCCATATTCTACAAAGAATATCCCTACCTGCAACAGAAAATCTTACATTAAATCACTAATAGCAAGAACAGAAACATTTGTCAAGAATCTACGATGGAGAACATTCTTTTTTCTGAACCCACATTTAGAAACCACCCACAAAAAAACGTACGGCTTCAACTCTACAAATTCACCCCCCCCAATACCTGAATTAAAAAAATTAGAAGACGGACTTTTAGATCTCATTCAAAGTGTGCAGTTCAAAAACAAAAATAACAACTTCCAAAACCAACTGACTAACGATGTGAAGAAAATAAACAAAGAAAAACAACTTCTGATACCAGCGGACAAATCCAACAACTATTATAAAATGACACCTGAGGAATATGATAAAATGACACACAAACAAATCAACAAAGACTATAAGAAAGACAGAACACATAGAACCGAAGAGATCACAAAAGAAGATAAGAATATAGCGAACAGACTTGACCTTAGCGATCGAATCGATATAGCACCAAGAAGAGAAGCGTTCATCACATTAAAAGATCACAAGCCTGACTTCAAAAATAATCCAAAATGTAGACTAATAAATCCATACAAATCTGAAATTGGAAAAATCAGCAAAAAGATATTAGAAAAAATAAATAAAAACGTTAAAGAAGCAACTAAATTCAACCAGTGGAAAAACACCGATGAAGTCATTGAATGGTTCAAAAATATCCAAAACAAAGAAAACTGCACCTTCATCTCTTTCGACATTTGCGATTTTTACCCCTCCATCACTCCAGACTTACTAAACAAAGCATTGGAATTCGCAGCAAAATACACCAACATCACAGAAGAGGAAAAACACATCATCAAACACACCAAGCACAGCACACTATACTACGACAACACACCGTGGACAAAGCGACACAATGATTTCGACGTAACAATGGGTTCGTTCGACGGTGCTGAAACATGCGAACTGGTCGGACTCTACATCCTGTCACAACTACAACATACACACACATACATCGGCCTCTATAGAGATGACGGACTCGCTATAACCAACAGACGACCAAGAGCGAACGAAAACATCAAAAAACAAATCTGTAAAATATTCCAAAACAACAATTTAAAAATCACGATAGAAGCAAACAAAAAAACAGTTGACTTCCTCGACATCACATTCGACATAAAATCCAATTCATTCCAACCGTTCAGAAAACCAAACAACACCATTAGCTACATTAATAAAAACAGCAACCACCCCCGTCCCGTCATTGAAAACATACCAAAAAACATTGCACTGAGGGTGAGCAAACTTTCGGAAAACAGAGAGATATTCAACGTCGCAGCCACCCCTACAAAGAAGCACTCACAAAAAGTGGATACAACACACCATTTGTATACACAGACGCCTCCCTCTCATGTAAACCCCAACACACAAGTGAAGAACATAAAACAAGAAAACGACACATAACTTGGTTCAACCCACCTTTCGACATAAACGTCAGCACAAACATAGGACAGCAGTTCCTGAAACTAATTGATACACACTTTCCAAAAAACCACAAGCTACATAAAATTATCAACAGGAATACCATAAAAATAAGTTACTCGTGTATGCGCAACATAGAACAAATAATTTCAAGCCACAACAAAAAAATATTAATAAACCACCGACAAGAGCAAAACCCACCCACTAGAAAATGCAACTGCAGAAATAAAGAACATTGCCCGCTAAACAAACAATGCTTAGAATCAAGTTTAATTTACCAAGCCACAGTCACAGAAACTAAAACAAACAAGCAAGAAAAATATGTAGGACTAACAGAAAATAATTTCAAAACAAGATACAACCTCCACACCTCAACATTTAGAAACACTAACAAAAAAACATCCACAAAACTCAGCGAACATATTTGGAAATTAAAAGACAACAAAATAGACCACAACATTTCATGGAAAATTTTATCTAAAGCAACAGGATACACACCAACATCAAAACAATGTAGCTTATGCCTGGAAGAAAAATATACCATAATCAAACAACCTCATGAAGCCACACTCAACATGAAAAATGAGATCTACGGAAAGTGTCCCCATCGGCGCAAATTCCTCTTAATTAACTTCAAACCGGAACCACTTCAAGAAACAACAACAGTCAACAAAACAACTCAGTCCTGAAGATGGCAATTAAGCCTGAAACATCGATGTAGACTGCCCCAAACATTGTGGTAAATATTTTAAATAATAATTCGCTCCATTACTACATGTCGAGCACTTTTCGTACCATATTTGTATCAAACACGATTCAATACACAGCTCCGCACCGTTGAGCACTCTTAGACACGAACTGGATACTACGCCACAACTTAGACCTACTACTTTCCCATATTCTACAAAGAATATCCCTACCTGCAACAGAAAATCTTACATTAAATCACTAATAGCAAGAACAGAAACATTTGTCAAGAATCTACGATGGAGAACATTCTTTTTTCTGAACCCACATTTAGAAACCACCCACAAAAAAACGTACGGCTTCAACTCTACAAATTCACCCCCCCAATACCTGAATTAAAAAAATTAGAAGACGGACTTTTAGATCTCATTCAAAGTGTGCAGTTCAAAAACAAAAATAACAACTTCCAAAACCAACTGACTAACGATGTGAAGAAAATAAACAAAGAAAAACAACTTCTGATACCAGCGGACAAATCCAACAACTATTATAAAATGACACCTGAGGAATATGATAAAATGACACACAAACAAATCAACAAAGACTATAAGAAAGACAGAACACATAGAACCGAAGAGATCACAAAAGAAGATAAGAATATAGCGAACAGACTTGACCTTAGCGATCGAATCGATATAGCACCAAGAAGAGAAGCGTTCATCACATTAAAAGATCACAAGCCTGACTTCAAAAATAATCCAAAATGTAGACTAATAAATCCATACAAATCTGAAATTGGAAAAATCAGCAAAAAGATATTAGAAAAAATAAATAAAAACGTCAAAGAAGCAACTAAATTCAACCAGTGGAAAAAACACCGATTAAGTCATTGAATGGTTCAAAAATATCCAAAACAAAGAAAACTGCACCTTCATCTCTTTCGACATTTGCGATTTTTACCCCTCCATCACTCCAGACTTACTAAACAAAGCATTGGAATTCGCAGCAAAATACACCAACATCACAGAAGAGGAAAAAACACATCATCAAACACACCAAGCACAGCACACTATACTACGACAACACACCGTGGACAAAGTGACACAATGATTTCGACGTAACAATGGGTTCGTTCGACGGTGCTGAAACATGCGAACTGGTCGGACTCTACATCCTGTCACAACTACAACATACACACACATACATCGGCCTCTATAGAGATGACGGACTCGCTATAACCAACAGACGACCAAGAGCGAACGAAAACATCAAAAAACAAATCTGTAAAATATTCCAAAACAACAATTTAAAAATCACGATAGAAGCAAACAAAAAAACAGTTGACTTCCTCGACATCACATTCGACATAAAATCCAATTCATTCCAACCGTTCAGAAAACCAAACAACACCATTAGCTACATTAATAAAAACAGCAACCACCCCCGTCCCGTCATTGAAAACATACCAAAAAACATTGCACTGAGGGTGAGCAAACTTTCGGAAAACAGAGAGATATTCAACGTCGCAGCCACCCCCTACAAAGAAGCACTCACAAAAAGTGGATACAACACACCATTTGTATACACAGACGCCTCCCTCTCATGTAAACCCCAACACACAAGTGAAGAACATAAAACAAGAAAACGACACATAACTTGGTTCAACCCACCTTTCGACATAAACGTCAGCACAAACATAGGACAGCAGTTCCTGAAACTAATTGATACACACTTTCCAAAAAACCACAAGCTACATAAAATTATCAACAGGAATACCATAAAAATAAGTTACTCGTGTATGCGCAACATAGAACAAATAATTTCAAGCCACAACAAAAAAATATTAATAAACCACCGACAAGAGCAAAACCCACCCACTAGAAAATGCAACTGCAGAAATAAAGAACATTGCCCGCTAAACAAACAATGCTTAGAATCAAGTTTAATTTACCAAGCCACAGTCACAGAAACTAAAACAAACAAGCAAGAAAAATATGTAGGACTAACAGAAAATAATTTCAAAACAAGATACAACCTCCACACCTCAACATTTAGAAACACTAACAAAAAAACATCCACAAAACTCAGCGAACATATTTGGAAATTAAAAGACAACAAAATAGACCACAAATTTCATGGAAATTTTATCTAAAGCAACAGGATACACACCAACATCAAAACAATGTAGCTTATGCCTGGAAGAAAAATATACCATAATCAAACAACCTCATGAAGCCACACTCAACATGAAAAATGAGATCTACGGAAAGTGTCCCCATCGGCGCAAATTCCTCTTAATTAACTTCAAACCGGAACCACTTCAAGAAACAACAACAGTCAACAAAACAACTCAGTCCTGAAGATGGCAAATTAAGCCTGAAACATCGATGTAGACTGCCCCAAACATTGTGGTAAATATTTTAAATAATAATTCGCTCCATTACTACATGTCGAGCACTTTTCGTACCATATTTGTATCAAACACGATTCAATATATATATATATATATATATATATATATATAAATGACAATTCCCCAATCAAATGTACTGGCAGGGAGAGACTTGATGTGGGGTGGAACAAATATGTGGTGCAGTTTCTCACTCTTCAGAAGTACCCCTTAGCTAGAGTATCAATTATAGTTTATCATCTCATAATGGGGACCCTAAAGGCAATCATTCAAAATGTGCTTTCTGTTCTACTTTTTGTCACCATCAGCGCTGATATTCTTCTTCTTCTTTTCTTCTTCTTCTTCTTCTTCTTCTTCTTCTTCTTCTTCTTCTTCTTCTTCTTCTTCTTCTTCTTCTTCTTTTCTTCTTCTTCTTCTTCTTCTTCTTCTACTTCTTCTTCTTCTTCTTCTTCTTCTTCTTCTTCTTCTTCTTCTCATTATTACATATCTTAATTTGGAATATAATAGTTCTCCCTGTTAAGTTAATTTGTAAAATGTTCATCTACCACCTGGCTGTTGTAAGGGAGAATTGCACAAGTCGGGTCATATTTTGATCAATAATATTATTATATTCACTCTCATGTTGATCTAAAATTTAAATTTGAATTTGTTGTCAATTTCTTTGCAGACAACTCAGTCGACATTTAGTAGGACTGTGGATAACAGGCCATCCAACAGCCCTGGGTCTTCTGAAGAGAATTTTGGTAAGTTTTTTAAATTTAAAAGACTGAATATCAGTGCTTCCTCTTTTCCACTTTTATACGGATTTCCGCATTTTTAATGATCCGTGAAAAATCCGCACTTGTCAAGAACCAAGAAAAATATCCGCGGAAAATTTCAAGAAAATTTTTTTAATTGGAGTGCTCAACAAAAATAATAATTTTGATGCCAAAGTGGCCCCAAATGGCTCTAATTGCATGTCAATTTTTAAAATTTTCCGGGGGGGGGGGGGCTTCTAAAATAATCCTCCTTTTTGACAATTTCTTGGAGGAAGCACTGGAATATAATTAATAATAGATTCTTCATAAATGAACCCTTTATCATTCATTTCTATTCTTCCTCTATCTAGACGTAATCTCATTATCTGACATTTTCTCTCCTGTGAATAAATGATCCAAGAGTATCACAATGGCTTTAACTTTTTAACGAAAAACAAAAAATGCTATACCCCCCCCCCCCCCCAACTTTAAAAACAAACAAAGCAAACAAGCAAGCAAAACCCCTAAAAAAATATATATATTGATTAAATAGAATTGAAGTTGAATAATGATAAATAATGAATATGGCTGCGCAGTCTCTATGGACGCTTGCTTTGAATGTGTGCGTCACTTTGAGTTTGTCAGTCTGTTTCTATTATCCAGTTAGTAATCTGCCTCCATAAATCTCTGTCTAGTGCAAGTGTTCTTAGCTTCAGAATGTCATCATGTGTGTTAAGGTGCTGAGGCAGTTGGATGTTTCCTTGTGTTGTTGAAATCAGTTCTTCGGTTGTTGTTTCTAAATGTTGAATACCTTCTGTTTTTTGTTTTTTTTTCATTTCTAAACATTTCTACATGTTTCTACTTCCAGCCTAATGGGTTGTTGGCTTATCTGGATTCATCAGACGAGGTGCCACAGAATGAAAAGGACAGACTTCACATCAGGGATACTCTCAAACTGGCACAGGTAGTCTAACAGACCTGCTTTATATAAATGGTTTTATACTTTTTTTTTGTTTTGTTTTTTTTTTTAAATATCTTTAGATCAGTTTTTTATCCAAAGTTTTATAAAAGCTTTATGTATTTATTTATTAATTAAAAAAAAAAAAATTATTACTTTAAAAAAAATATCTATAGATCAGATTTTGATTCAAAAGTTTTTGTGGAAATTTGCTGAAAATATCATTTTTCTAAAAGCTTCTATTTACAGATTTATTTTTTTATGGCACTCATAACAGAGTATATGTCCGTGTGTTAACGTAGATAAAAAAATTAAGAAAAAAACATATTTCATGCATATTTGCATCATTGAATGGCATGGAAAGATAGAGACATATTATAGGAATTTTTTTAGACTGCGATGTGAAGGGGGAGAGTTTTTATTACATCATTAAATTTGTTATTTCTGTGATTAAGGTTTAATTTAAGTTAAATTATTAAAGACATTGTTGTGATGTAGGGAGGAGGGGAAAACGATACATAAGAAAAACTGCTGGATAAGAAAAGAAAAAAAATCAGCAAGAAAACTCCCCTCTTCCTCTTCAAAATAGGAAAAATCTAAGAAATGATACAGCCCTAGAGAAAATGAAAAAGAACAAGAAATGAAAAAAAAAAAAGAAAGAAAAAAAAACACCTAAAAAATATACAAACAAACAAATAAAAAAACAAAAAAAAAACAAAAAACAACTAAACAAACAAAAACAAGGAAGCAATAATACAAAAAAAAAAAAAAAAACAAACCCGAAAACACCAAAGATTACTATCTTACAGATTAGCAGTATAATGTCTTTATAAAAATTAATGTGCACTTGTGTTTTTAAAAAAAAAAAAAAATTGTTTTATGTTGTAAAGGACCATTTCAACAAGAACAAAAAGAATCAGCACCTGCAGATGTTGGAGAAAAAGATCGACAATTTGCTACAGCATTGGCGACGCCGTATTGGCCAGGAGAACAAACAGGTACGTTTCAGGTTTAAGGTTAAGCCATTGCAGTAATAAGTTCAAGTTCAGTATCCTTGAAAACATTTCTTTTTTGATGTCATGTACTTGAAATATTGTTTTGTGTTGATGTTATTTAAAGCGCCAAGAGCCTCATGATTGAGGATACCATACGCTCTATATTATTATTATTTTTTTATTATTATTATTATTATTATTATTATTATATTATTATTATTATTATTATTATTATTATTTATTATTTATTATTATTATTATTATTATTATTATTATTATTATTATTATTATTATTATTATTATTATTATTATTATTATTATTTATTATTTATTATTATTATTATTATTATTATTATTATTATTATTATTAATTATTATTATTTATTATTATTATTATTATTATTATTATTTTATTATTATTATTATTTTATTATTATTAATTATTATTAGTTATATGAAGTAGTAATTGCGAATTATGATAATTGTATTTTATGAATCTGTTGAAATTTGACGATACATGATGCATTTTTTTTTTGACAAATTGCCATTATTATCACTGGAATGCTCTACCAACTGAGCTATCGGAACACCCAAAGCCATTGTAGGCATGGTATTGGTTCTGGGTGGGGTTCCTGACCTCACATTGTGGGCAGGGAAGTCACTTGCTGTGTCTTCCGTCCCCTTTTATCTGTTTTCCGAGTTGCTTTCTGTCTTTATCTTGGAAAGGGGTTAGATGGTTTTGTCTTCTTGGAAAGGGGTTGGATGGTTTTGTCTTCTTGGAAAGGGGTTGGATAGTTTTGTCTTGGCCTTTGCAGGAGTCCTTAGCTGAGAGGGAAGCAGTCATAAAAAGTGTATCAAACATTGTGTCAGGGAGCAACCCAAAAAAAAAAAAGCTATATTTTAAAAGAAATCAAAAAGAGGTTTTCATTTGGACTATGTTTAAATGGGATAGTTATGATAACCTTGTAATTTTGACTTTCATGTTTTTCTGTCTTTTCATCTCCAGCAACAAAACGAGAAACCAATAGTTCTACGCAAAAGGAGGCAACGCATCAAGAGTGAAGCCAACTGGCCTCTGTTTTACTACCAATTCAACCAGGTACTCTATCACACAAAAACATTTGAAAAAAAGATGGACATTTAAAACAATTCTGACAATTCAGTGAAAGATATAGTTTAAATTATTTTTTCCTTGCTCCTTTAATTTCAAAATTAAATGTGAATGAGTTTTGTACATTTTATTTTTTTATCTCCCGCATTAAACAAAAATTGAGCAATAAAGAAATTAATCTCTTAATAGTGTGGTTTACTTTGATTGAGATAGTGGACAAACATCACAGAAAATAATTTGAGAAAGAGAAAATAATGTTAAATTTTAAAAATGAAATCAAATTAAAAGACAAATTTCTCCTCCGGAGTGAATAAAGGGATTAAAAGAAAAAAAATTACTTTCAAAATATTTTTATTTTCCTTCATTAAAACCTTTTCATGAACATTAAGAGTTTAATAAAGTTTTTATTATTTGGTTTGCCCAAACACAATAATAAACAGAGGTGATCAACCTCTATCAGACACTGCATCATTTTAACTGTTTTTTTTTTTTTTCTCCAAAAGTCCCGTAATCCAATTATGAATAGGGAAGAAATATGTCATGTAAAAAAAAAACTGGTTCCTATTTCATTGGAAGTGTAAAACCACCCTTCCGGTGGACTGGATACACACCTTGTGTAATTCATCGTCTGGTGTCAAGAGTGATGACATCTTATTTTCTAGTCTTAATATATACTGGTCGTCTATAAAGATCATCCTCGCTCTTTTATGTTCCATAATAATCCTACAAATCTGTCTATACATCCTGCTACTGAAATTGTTCTGCCACCCTTATGTAACCTATTCATTATTAGTACTCCAAAGGTCTGGTTACATACACACTCCCAAGCATTTTTAAGAACCAAAACAAAAAGAGAGTTTGATGCCACAACTTTTTTTCTTCCCCATTGGTCTCATCATTTCGTTATGTCTTCAGGATCACGCCAAGCCCAACCTGATTTGGAACTACAAGACTAGGGAAGAGCTTAGGGAGAGCCTGGAGAACGAGATGAGGGCCTTCAATGTGGACAAAGAATTGGGTGCCACTTTCATCATCGGCTGGAACCACTCAGAGTTTGAAGTTCCCTATCACTGTCTCTCTGACGAGATAAAAATTGGTAAAAAAAAAGATATATATAAACATTGATTTTTCGTGTTGGTATTTTATTATGGAAGGTTAACCAGAAGCTCTAATTGAATTTAAGCTCTAAAGCTTTTCATTTGAGTCGAATCAAGATGCTTTTATTTATTTATTTATTTATTTATTTATTCATTCGTTCAGTCATTCATTCATTCATTCATTAGTATCATTATCATTATTATATTATTTATTATTATATTATTATTATTATTATTATTATTATTATTATTATTATTATTATTATTATTATTATTATTATTATTATTATTATTTTATTATTATTATTATTATTATTATTATATTATTATTATTATTATTATTATTATTATTATTATTATTATTATTATTATTATTATTATTATTATTATTATTATTATTAGTGAGTAGTTAGTAGTAGTAGTAGTAGTAGTAGTAGTAGTAGTAGTAGTAGTAGTAGTAGTAGTAGTAGCAGTAAAATGATGAGTGGGCCTGTAGATTACACATTTTTATTCACAAATGTGGACTAGATGTAGTCCATCAATGAATGCACAATTTTAAAAGATAATCCTACACTCGCTATTTCTCATAGAAACAAACAAAGAAAAGCATTAAAAAAAATAAATTGTGTATTGTATTCGGTCAAGTGCATTACATATACTCAAAAGACACTCTTGATCTACAATGGTAGCTGATATTCCAATATTATTTTGATATCTTTAACTCTTTGTGGTCAGGGGTCGATTTCCATCTCTCCTTATATCATACTCTAACATTCTAACAAACCAGTCTTTATCATTCTAACAATGACTTTGGTGCCGTTTAAGTTCCAGTGAAGCCAAAGTTATCACACAACTACTCTCTTGGTTCAAAAAAAGGTAACTACCACAAGAGATTCAACTAAAATCAATTTTTGCTTTTAATGGTATAAATTTCTTATCAGATACACATTTACATATGACAAATATATTGAAAACAACCCAGGGCAAATTAACCAATCATGACTTAAAATTAAAAAAAAATTATTATTATTTCAGGTGATTACTATTTACGACTTCTTCTTGAAGAGGATGAGGATGATGCTTCAGAGGAAACTAGTGCAATCAAAAAATCGTAAGATCTTCCTCATTGACAATACTCTATATTTGATGTTTAAAAAAATGACTGAGGTGGATGCGAAACTTAGCATTAATTATCACTCTCCTATCATCACTGTCATTCTCGCTGTTGATTTGACCCTAAATCTAAATAGGTTAGCAGTGCAATCATATAATTGTAAAATCTTCCTTGTAAACTTTTTGGACAATGCTTTTAAAAATAGATACGAGAAAATATAAGATTCTTGAACTCTTTGAAATTTTGAATAAATCTCCAATGCTGCTGATTCATTTTGGTGGCATGCATTGGGAACAAGTTCAAAGTTCCAATTGCAAAAGCTCAGGTCCTGGGTTCGAGCCTCGTGCTCAGCGCATAGTTGAGTCCTTGGAAAAGACTCTTTACTCACATTCTCTCACCATGATATCCATCCAATGACTCACTTATATTATTTCTTGTCAAATATTGGTTATTAATTTTCTTTTTTTTTGTTGCCAGTGTTGTTGAGTTTTCCCAATATTTTTTAAGGATTTTACAGTATTAAAGATTCTATCATCTAATTGTTAGGTTATATAGGGGGGGGGGGGGGGGGGGGGGTGCTGTAAAAATAATGGGGCTTAAAGGCAATCAGTCAAAATTTTCCTCCCTTTTCAGTTTTTGGCACCATCAGCACTGAATCTTGAACTGCTATGTATTTTGTTTTACAAAGGATAATAGAGACACCTTGCAATTTATTTGCCATTACGTTACAGTAAAATTGGTTCTCCCCCCCCCTCCCCCCCCCATAAAAACAAAAACAAAAAAACAAACCCCCAACAAACTAAGGGGTATAATAATTTGTATTTTATTTCCTCTAACGTTGCTCTTTTTCTTGGGTGTTGATATAGGGCTTAAAGGGGTTATAATCGTGATTTAAATCCTAAAAGTAATCTAACATGAAACAAACAAATAAGAGAATCACAAGACTTTCTTTTTCTGTTCCAATCTTTATTGTTTGAGATAAGTAAGCCTTCTGTCATTTTACTGTTGAGATAAATATATTTCTGCTGAAATAGGTCAATAAACTAAAATTATATTTGCATTTAATATATTTTTATTGATTGCTTTTACACTTTGATGAGATTATGAGGTATGACTTGGTATGACAAGTAGGTTTGAAGAGTTTTAACAATATTTTGTAGTGAAGTATTTTTTGTCTCCTTTCATCCCTAGTTATGAGTTCTTCAACGACTTGTACCACCGTTTCTTGTTGACACCCAAGATCCCCATGAAGTGCATGTGTCTCCAGGCGATGACCATTGTCTACGGCAGATGTCATGAGGAAATTGGGGCATTCAACGACACGCGTTACATCGTTGGCATGTTGGATAGGGTGAGTAGTAGTATGTAAATAATATGTGCGGCTATGTGGTCTTGTGGTATGACACTCGCTTTCGGATAGGAAGGTCCTGGGCTCGAGCCTCGTGCTCGGCGCATAGTTGAGTCCTTGGAAAAGACTCTTTACTCACATTCTCTCACCATACTCAGGTGTAAAATGAGTACCTGCCCGTTAACAGCATTGTCTCTGTCCGAAAAAAAAATTGTAATATCGCCTAACATGTCATGTCCCGTCCTACATGCTAAATGTTGCTGTTGGTCAGGGAACTCTTGTAAAGCGCTTTGAGCACGTTTAGTGGATATTGCGCTATATAAAAGCTCAATAAAAAAAAATTAAGAAATCATATTCCCCTAATATAAAAGCCCAATTGTTTTGTTTCTTTTTCATTGTTTTTTTTATTTTATGCATTCTGTATTGACAGTGCATGGACCGTCTGGAGAGAGACAGACTCATCCTATTCCTCAACCGTCTCATCCTTCACCCACGGAATGTTAAAGAGATGATGGACGCCAATGGAATCAAAATTCTGGTGGACCTTCTTACTGTGGCCCACTTACACACCACCCGGGCCACGGTCCCCCTTCAGGTCAGATATCTCAAATTGCCTTTGCCTTGTCTAGTCACTTTTAAAAAAAAATCTTTTATTAAATATTTGCAGCAAGGATAGCAGTATCTCTCTTCGCCTTTTAATCTGTATCTTGCTGTATCTGTAAAATTTTCTCCTATCTATCAAGGCTTGAGCAGAATTTGGTGGTGGAAGCAATGTTTTTCTGCAGATACAAATTTGCTTAATTGTTGCCAAATTCTTGGTTGTTATATTATTTTATTTATACCTTTTTTTTTTTTTTTGGTAAAAAAAAAACAAAGGAAAAAAACAACATAAAAGATGTACCACATGTTCTTACATTTTCTCAAAAAAAATGTTTTAAAAGTTTTTCCAGAAAGCTCATCCTTCAAATATCTATCATTTAAATGACCTTCACCTTTTCAAAAACTCTCAAATAAGCAACTTCAAGAAGTCTTAAAGCCAGTCCCAGGTTTGAGAGGTTTTGATTCATCTATTTGAAGGAAGAGTTTTGTGGCCAAAATTTTTTTAATGTGTTTTTTTTGTCTGAGTATGGCAGAGTAGGAAAGTTCTTGATCATAATGTAAGCATGATGATACTTTTATTGTTTTGACACTGATTTCATGACAACACAAAGCCTATTGTTGTTTATATTATTATTGCTTGGCAAAAGCAACTCTTGTTTTGCAGTTTGAATGCACAGCTGTCTATCTACCACATATTTTAGGCTCCACTTCATGTCTTATATTATATCTTTAATATAATAAATACTTATTAAAAACAAAATTCTGGTGCCAGAGCTCTTGTAAAGCGCTTTGAGCACATTTAGTGGATATTGTGCTATATAAAAGCTCATTTAAAAAAATTAATTTTTTTAGTAAATAAACGAGTTAACTCTTTCAGCGCCAGTAGAACGGATTCTGCTCTGGCCGCACAATGCGGCCCTTGAAAGGAAAAAATAATAATCTAATCAAATACTACTTTCTACAGATTGATTCAATGGTATAATTTCTTTCATCAGAACATTTAATTGCCCTAGGGGGGTATTTTAATTGTGAGATTTTGTGCCGAATTCGAATATCCCTTTGTCTTAGCTTGTCATTCTCATGCTGCTTCAATCAGGTGTCAGCCATTTTGTGACGGAAATGCGAATAGAGGCTCAGCACTGAAAGAGTTAAAGCATTACTTTAATTTAATGACAAATTGCTAATTTTCAAATGTAGTTGAAGACCACAATAATAGCCAGGTGATTTTAATCACGATCTTGATGTGATGTGTGTGTGTATTCTGACAGCTTGTTTTTAATCGACTTTGGAACATTTTAGTTAAATGACTTTGAAAAATAACTTGAATGTGAAAAATAACTTGAATGTGAAAAATAACTTGAATGTGAAAAATAACTTGAATGTGAAAAATAACTTGAATGCCATAACTTGTTTATCTTCCAGAGCAATGTGATAGAAGCAGCCCCAGACTCGCACAGAGAAAGTGAGAAGGAGTGGTACTTTGGAAACAAGGAGAAGGAGAGATTGGGACCTTACAGTTTTGAGGAGGTAATTTTAATCACTATATCTCATTTTCAGCACTATTATGACCTACGAGTTGGAAGCGATTTTAAAGCCCTTAAATTACAAAAGTTCGATACATAGTGGGCAATCGGAGTATCGAACTTTTGATATTTCTCCATCTAATGCAGACAGTCGGCTTTACTCATTTTCTCCAAATTTGTTCTGTGGAATAACTGTTTGTTGGTAACGATGCAAAAGTCTGTGAAATCTTCAAAATGTTGAAATGTTTTAGGCTAACGAGGAGGAGGAGGAGTTTTCTTTTCTTTTGGATATGCCTATTGACAGTAACATTCAGTCAGAAAGAGAAGAAGATCAGAATGAACAAACAAATGCTTTTGTTTTCAATCATTGCTTATACTGTCATACTGTGGAAAAACATATAAATATTTGAAATTTTGGCCCGAAAACTCATCCTACAATTATAAAACTAAAATGACCCTCATCTTGGCAAAAACTCAAACCTCAGACTTCCCAGCAATCATGGCAAAGTCCCAGGTTTGAGAATTTTCAACAAGATGAAAGTAATTTTTATTGACATTGATGGATATTGAAATGACGAATTGTCAGACCAAAATCTTTATATACATGTTTTTTCGGAGAGGGCAGTATATTGGAATGATGGGATACCATATTGACCCTTTGTCAAAAGTAATGACTTGAGTTATAATCATAATGATACTGGGACGTAAAATAACTTTATGATAAGTCATATATAATCAAATTATGATAGCATTTTTATTTTCAACCGCAAGATTTTGCTCAAACAAACAGTCAGTGATGACTTTTCAATAGCAACACGTAACATGTAGGACGAGACACGACGCCTGTTAGGATATTACAATTTTTTTCCGACACAGACAACGCTGTTAATGACTAGGTACTCATTTTACTCATACCCGAGTATGGTGAGAGAATGTGAGTAATAAGCCTTTTCCAAGGACTCAACTATGCGCCGGTCCGAAAGGCGAGAGTCATACCACAAGACCACACAGCCACAGAAATTTCAATCTATAATCATTTTATTTTGAACTATCAATTTTACCAAAATCTCTCCAGATGAAACAATTCTACGAGGAAGGCACCGTCCACACCAAGACTCGGTGCTGGGCTCAAGGCATGGATGGATGGCGGTCATTACACTCTGTCCCCCAACTCAAGTGGACGCTAGCTGCCACGGGGCAAGCTGTGATGAATGAAACAGACATGGCCATCCTGATACTCAACATGCTGATTCGGATGGCAGAGTACTACCCCAGCCAGTGAGGAAAATATTTTCGTTGTAGTCTATGCATGTAAACGTTTCCAAAGTACACTTTGCAGAACACTTTGACTTATTTAAAAAGAGTCACTTCTGTTTTTAAAGCAAGTCTCTGAAATAGGCTTGAAGGAAAAGAAACTTAAAAACTTTGCTCTCAAGAGAAGAAAATAACCAAGAGTTTCCACTGGGATTCGAACACAACTTCCCAATTCAAGAACAGTGTTTTACTACTAATAAATAATAATGATAGATGAAATTTGTATAACTCATTTTCAAAATTGTACAATGGTTAATGTGCTTTACATTGGTTGAAAAAAATATATACATTTCTTGTGCCTCGGCCGACACCCCTCCAACTTCACACACACACACACACACACACACACACACACACACACACACACACACACACACACACACACACACACACACACACACACTCACACACACACACACACATACGCAGACACACTATTGAATATTCACACATAGGGTTATAACCATATAGCACGTCTCAGATTTAAAAAAGGCAGACGTGAAAAGGAAATGTTTTAGTTTCGTTTTAAAAGAATTAATAGTTGGTTGTTCACTGACGGTTTTAGAGATAGAATTCCATACACAGGGTCCCATGCCAGGAAAGGATCGCCCGCCAAAACCATTGTATTTAAAAAGAGGAACTGAAAGTTTAGCTTTATCAGATGAGTGAGTGGAGCAGGCACTTATGTTGATAACAACAAGAGATGAAGTGAGTAGGAAAGTGCCAGAAGACAATAGAGACTCCACCGCGAAATTTTTATTCTCTATTGTCTTGTGGCTTTTTCCTAATGACTGTATCAGATGATGATCTTAGTGATCTGGAAGGTTTATAGGTTTTATTAAAATAGTTAAGGGCTTCATCATTGAAACATTTAAAACATATCATCGACTTTCCTGTCTATGTTTGGCTTCATCATTGAAACATTTAAAACATATCATCGACTTTCCTGTCTATGTTTGGCTTCATCATTGAAACATTTAAAACATATCATCGACTTTCCTGTCTATGTTTGGCTTCATCATTGAAACATTTAAAACATATCATCGACTTTCCTGTCTATGTTTGGCTTCATCATTGAAACATTTAAAACATATCATCGACTTTCCTGTCTATGTTTGGCTTCATCATTGAAACATTTTAAACATATCATCAACTTTCCTGTCTATGTTTGGTTTCATCATTGAAACATTTAAAACATATCATCAACTTATCAACTTTCCTGTCTATGTTTGGCTTCATGATTGAAACATTTAAAACATATCATCAACTTTCCTGTCTATGTTTGGCTTCATCATTGAAACATTTAAAACATATCAACTCTCCTGTCTATGTTTGGCTTCATCATTGAAACATTTAAAACATATCATCAACTCTCCTGTCTATGTTTGGCTTCATCATTGAAACATTTAAAACATATCATCAACTCTCCTGTCTATGTTTGGCTTCATCATTGAAACATTTAAAACATATCATCAACTTTCCTGTCTATGTTTGGCTTCATCATTGAAACATTTAAAACATATCAACTTTCCTGTCTGTGTTTGGCTTCATCATTGAAACATTTAAAACATATCATCAACTTTCCTGTCTATGTTTGGCTTCATCATTGAAACATTTAAAACATATCATCAACTTTCCTGTCTATGTTTGGCTTCATCATTGAAACATTTAAAACATATCATCAACTTTCCTGTCATGTTTGGCTTCATCATTGAAACATTTAAAACATATCATCAACTTTCCTGTCTATGTTTGGCTTCATCATTGAAACATTTAAAACATATCATCAACTTTCCTGTCTGTGTTTGGCTTCATCATTGAAACATTAAAAACATATCATCAACTTTCCTGTCTATGTTTGGCTTCATCATTGAAACATTTAAAACATATCATCAACTTTCCTGTCATGTTTGTCTTCATCATTGAAACATTTAAAACATATCATCAACTTTCCTGTCTATGTTTGGCTTCATCATTGAAACATTTAAAACATATCATCAACTTTCCTGTCTATGTTTGGCTTCATCATTGAAACATTTAAAACATATCATCAACTTTCCTGTCTGTGTTTGGCTTCATCATTGAAACATTTAAAACATATCATCAACTTTCCTGTCTATGTTTGGCTTCATCATTGAAACATTTAAAACATATCATCAACTTTCCTGTCTATGTTTGGCTTCATCATTGAAACATTTAAAACATATCATCAACTTTCCTGTCTATGTTTGGCTTCATCATTGAAACATTTAAAACATATCATCATCAACTTTCCTGTCTATGTTTGGCTTCATCATTGAAACATTTAAAACATATCATCAACTTTCCTGTCTATGTTTGGCTTCATCATTGAAACATTTAAAACATATCATCAACTTTCCTGTCTATGTTTGGCTTCATCATTGAAACATTTAAAACATATCATCAACTTTCCTGTCTATGTTTGGCTTCATCATTGAAACATTTAAAACATATCATCAACTTTCCTGTCTATGTTTGGCTTCATCATAGAAACATTTAAAACATATCATCAACTTTCCTGTCTATGTTTGGCTTCATCATTGAAACATTTAAAACATATCATCAACTTTCCTGTCTATGTTTGGCTTCATCATTGAAACATTTAAAACATATCATCAACTTTCCTGTCTGTGTTTGGCTTCATCATTGAAACAATTAAAACATATCATCAACTTTCCTGTCTATGTTTGGCTTCATCATTGAAACATTTAAAACATATCATCAACTTTCCTGTCCATGTTTGTCTTCATCATTGAAACATTTAAAACATATCATCAACTTTCCTGTCTATGTTTGGCTTCATCATTGAAACATTTAAAACATATCATCAACTTTCCTGTCTATGTTTGGCTTCATCATTGAAACATTTAAAAATATCATCAACTTTCCTGTCTGTGTTTGGCTTCATCATTGAAACATTTAAAACATATCATCAACTTTCCTGTCTATGTTTGGCTTCATCATTGAAACATTTAAAACATAGCATCAACTTTCCTGTCTATGTTTGGCTTCATCATTGAAACATTTAAAACATATCATCAACTTTCCTGTCTATGTTTGGCTTCATCATTGAAACATTTAAAACATATCATCATCAACTTTCCTGTCTATGTTTGGCTTCATCATTGAAACATTTAAAACATATCATCAACTTTCCTGTCTATGTTTGGCTTCATCATTGAAACATTTAAAACATATCATAAACTTTCCTGTCTATGTTTGGCTTCATCATTGAAACATTTAAAACATATCATCAACTTTCCTGTCTATGTTTGGCTTCATCATTGAAACATTTAAAACGTATCATCAACTTTCCTGTATATGTTTGGCTTCATCATTGAAACATTTAAAACATATCATCAACTTTCCTGTCTATGTTTGGCTTCATGGTTGAAACATTTAAAACATATCATCAACTTTCCTGTCTATGTTTGGCTTCATCATTGAAACATTTAAAACATAGCATCAACTTTCCTGTCTATGTTTGGCTTCATCATTGAAACATTTAAAACATATCATCATCAACTTTCCTGTCTATGTTTGGCTTCATCATTGAAACATTTAAAACATATCATCAACTTTCCTGTCTATGTTTGGCTTCATCATTGAAACATTTAAAACATATCATCAACTTTCCTGTCTATGTTTGGCTTCATCATTGAAACATTTAAAACATATCATCAACTTTCCTGTCTATGTTTGGCTTCATCATTGAAACATTTAAAACATATCATCAACTTTCCTGTCTATGTTTGGCTTCATCATTGAAACATTTAAAACATATCATCATCAACTTTCCTGTCTATGTTTGGCTTCATCATTGAAACATTTAAAACATATCATCAACTTTCCTGTCTATGTTTGGCTTCATCATTGAAACATTTAAAACATATCATCAACTTTCCTGTCTATGTTTGGCTTCATCATTGAAACATTTAAAACATATCATCAACTTTCCTGTCTATGTTTGGCTTCATCATTGAAACATTTAAAACATATCATCAACTTTCCTGTCTATGTTTGGCTTCATCATTGAAACATTTAAAACATATCATCAACTTTCCTGTCTATGTTTTCATTTATTTAATGTGTTAGATATTGTTATTGGTAATAACTCACGAGGTAATGAGTAGCACTAGTTAGCATCAACATAGACCAGTACTTCACTTCTTATGCTTGCTTATTAAGTACCTGACAACAGTTGCTGGCAACCCTTTTGGTTGGATGCGAAGCACTTTTCACCAGGTACAGTTGGCCTAGCTACCCCATAATAGATGGGTCAACAGAAGGATTATAAAAAAACAAAACAAAAGACCCCCAAAAAACTAGATTGTATTCACATTTGACACCTGCTGTACCGTCAATTTTATTGAGTCCTTCTCTAACCATTGTTCTTTTATTGACCCATCAGTTCTCCCCTTACTAGCTGATTTGGGTTTTGGTTCTGATAAGACAAGTGTACTGCTTAGCTATACTGTATTATTACCCTATAAAAAATAAAGACGAGAAAGAAAAGTCTGAGATTTCATCTCGTTCTCTTTCTCTCTCGTGAATCTAGAGATGGAGATGGTGCTGTCATTCGTCCACTACCAAGAATCAAAAGGATTTTGTCTGATGTGATTTGTATGCCACACATCGTTCAGGTGAGATACGCTTAATGTTAGTCTATGAAATCATCATCATCACCATCACCATCATCATCATCACCCTTATCATCAATGTCATGATCATCATCATCATCATCATCATCATCATCATCATCATCATCATCATCATCATCATCATCATCATCATCATCATCATCACCACCATCACCATCATCATCACCATCACCATCATCACCATCATCATCATCACCATCATCTCCATTACTATCATCATCATCTAATATCATCACCATAACAGAGTTAAAGAGTAGCCCTTAAGAGCCATAAGGCAGCAAGCCATTTTGATTATGTGACAAATGAAATGCGGATATAGTGAAATATAAAAGCTCAAGTGCTATAAAAGCTCAATATTTTTTGTTTTTGTTCTTAGTACGCTTCTAGTTTATTGGAATCCTGACCTAGCTTGATCAGAACCTTGCATTACCATCATATTTTCTCTATTGTCTAGTGTAACGTGTTATAAACAACTTCATTTCTTTTTTAAATCTATTAAAAAATGTTTAAAAAATTAATTTTCTTTTCTTTTAAAATTTTTTATTTTATTTATTTATTTATTTATTTATTTTTTTTTTTTACTAATATTCCCCAGCTCCTCTTGACTTTTGACCCCATCCTGGTAGAGAAGGTGGCGACCCTACTTCACCTGGTAATGCAGGACAACCCCAACATTTCCCGTCTCTACCTGAATGGCATGTTCTTCTTCATCATGATGTACACAGGCTCCAATGTGTTACCCATTGCACGCTTCCTCAAGTACACACATCTCAAACAGGCATTTAGATCAGAGGAGGTAATAATAATAGTAATGTACATGTGTAATATAGCACTTTCTATGCAATTGCATCTCAAAGCGCTTTACAGTAAAAATGCAATTCATTGAATAATAATAAAATTATAAAACACGGCATAATCAGCGTGACACAAATTTACATGATTATAAAATAAGATCTATGAGAAGAAGTATTTTTCGAATAAGAATGTTTTAAGATGCGCTTTGAATGTTTTCATTGTTTGCTTTTCTCTGATCTGCCTGGGCAGAGCTTTCCCCTTTTTTGGGCTAAAAAATTCGAAAGAGCGATCACTGAAGGGTTGGAATTTTTCTTTGGTATGATTAACAATGTGGTGTCACTAGAGCTCAGATTTTTATTGTCACCAAGTTAAAAAAAATAAATTTATACGCTTAATTCGACAAATTTTTCATACAAGTTGGTAGTTCTGTCTATGGATTATCTATATATTACATTTTGGAATGCGAAGGCCATTATATTTAACAGTTCTTTGCAAAAGGGTTCTAGTTCTTTTGTGACCAATTTGTCCTTAGTAGAGTTTTATTGTCTCAAGGTTTTTTTTTTTAATTTGACAAATGTTTCATGCAAGTAGTCAAGTAGGTAGTTCTGTTTATGGATTGTTGTATATATTTCATTTTCATAATGCTAAGACCTTTATATTTTACAGTTCTTAGCTAAAGGATTCAAGTTCTCATTAAAAAAAAAAAGAAAGATAAATGTGACAAAAATTATCATTTGGTTTAGCCTCGTATGTATTTGTTTTGATTTTAAAAATTGACGTCCAAATTGTCATGCTATTTATCGTGCTATTTATCGTGCTATTTATTCCACCCAGCACACCTCATCAGATATCGTGTCAAGGAGTGTGTTAGGCCCCATCTTGCCCGAGGCCATGGTGTGCTACCTGGAGAACTATTCAGCGGAAAAATTTGCACAACTGTTCCTGGGGGAATTTGACACACCAGAGGCTATTTGGAACAGTGAAATGAGGTAGGATTTGTGTGTACGATATTCTTTGTATTTGTGTGTGAATTGTGCGTTCGTGTGTGTGTGTGTGTGTGTGTGTATGTGTAAGCATTTGTGTATGAATATAGGATTAAAGCACGTTTATTGGGTTATAAACACAAGTTATAATTAAATACTGTCACAAGCTTGTTGAGTGAAAATTTAGAAGTAAAATGAATGTTTATAAATAAATAATAAATTTATATAGCGCCTAAACATCCACGTTTATCGTGCTTTCCGGCGCTTTACATAATAGAAGAAAAATTGTTAAAAAATAATAACACTACATAATAAGCATGAATACAGAAACAAAATCTAAGCAACATCTATTTCATAAAAAATAAGCCTTACGGAACAACTCAGTCTTCAGACATTTCCTGAAAGATGATACATTTTCACAGGACTTTGTCAGAGGACTGAATGCTTTCCATAGGCTTGGAGCAATGGATGAAAAGGCTTTTTTACCAAAATTGGATTTTGAGGTGGTGATCTTAGAAGTTGGGCCTGAGATGATCTTAAATTTTGAGTGGGTTCATATTTTTAAATTAGTTCCTGCAAATATTCAGATGCTGATCCATCCAGACATCTAAAAACATAGCACAATAATTTAAATTCTATCCTGAACTTCACAGGAAGCCAGCGTCTTTGTAATATCCTCACCAATATAATGTTTGATTCTTCCAATGTTTCTAATGTGATAGTTATAACACTGACAAATTTTAAAGAATTATTTAACCCAATGGACGTATTTCATCTTATTATTTACATCCCTTCTCGTCCAAAACCATTCATAAAACAAGGAATTTGTTAAATCTTTAGGAATAACAAAGGCAAAACAATTGAATTAAATTGAAAATGTCGCCTATTTATGTAACTAGCCTCTCTCTCTATCTTTCTCTTGTTAGTGTAAATACGTCATAATTTTTTGTGCAGATCATTAACTAAGCACATTTGATGACTCATGATTGTGCATTTATGGATTTTTAACACATGCTTAATTGACACAGAAATGATTGACCAAAAAAGATCGTGGTGTTGTAATATATGTAAATGTGTCATTTCATCCCATTTGTTTACAAGGAGAGGGCCTTACGGGTAACCTGAAATAGTTAGGATTTGTTCAAATCAAATAATACAATTTAAAATTCACATTCTGGAAAGCCAAAATTTGAACCCCACCCCCTCTTTCCTTTTTCAGGTTATTTAACCCAGGTTTCAAAAGTAAATTGATGAAAATACATTAGACATATTTCTGAATTATTAAATGTTTAATACATCACGTTAAATCCAGATTGGAAAGGTTCTCGATATTTTGGAAATACGATGGTTAATAAGTAAATCTGTTATCATTTACCCCACCCTTTCTCTTTCAACCAGACGTATGATGATAGAAAAACTGGCCGCACATCTGGCTGATTTCTCACCTCGCCTAATGAGCAATACGCGTGCCCTCTATCAGTACTGCCCGGTACCTCCTATCGTCTACCCTCAACTGGAGAACGAGTTGTTCTGTAACATTTACTACTTGAAGCATCTGTGTGATACAACCCGATTCCCCGACTGGCCAATCAAAGATCCGGTAAGGTTTCCTCATTCTGATCACCTCCTTATACAATCAAAGTTGTTAATCGGAATGCTGTTTATTTGGAACAGTCACATAATCGGACAAATCTGTTTGTGGCATATTTTTTCACTATATAAATTTTACTGGTTAATCGGAATGCACACAGGTTGATTGGAACAATTTTAACAGATTTATCTAACGATTGTTTTAATTTTTTTTCAAACTTGATTCCAAATAGTGTTTCCATTAAAAGGAATAAGTTGTGGTTATAAAAGACCAGATAGAATCACAGATAATGGTGCCATTGACCCACAACCAATTCTCATTTATCCAATTTGCGCAAGCTCACAATTGTGGTTGTTATGGAGAGCAAGTAATGAATAAAAAGAGAACGGGTGATTACACAATTGGTTGTTTGCTTTTTAGAAGACATGATACAGACCTGTCCGATTAAAAATTTTCTTAGTTGTTTTTTTTTTAGCGAAATTGGCCAATTAAACAAATTTGTAACTTTAACCAAAATTTGAAAATAAAAGTGGTTAAAATATTACATTTTTATAAGAAACGTAACATCAATTTTAAAACTAACATTTAAAGTGACAATTTTTATAAATTAATTTAGAGATTTTGTATTTTGGGATGATATAGATTAAAAAAATTTAAATCCGGATTTGTTTCACCAAAATTATGCAGAATTTTTGTTTGGTATCTGTGGCTAGTATGATGCCACATTGACTTATTCCTCATTAGTTTTTATTTTTATTATAAAAATAAAAAAGACTTCTAAAAAAAGTTTATAATAATGACGTGAAAATCAATTTCACCAACTTTCAGGGAAAATAGTGTGGCAGTTTATGTACAAACATCATATGCTCACAGATCATATAATTGACTTATAATTGTAATTCTTGAAAGGTGAGACTACTAAAAGACATCCTGGATGCATGGAAGAAAGAAGTGGAGAAGAAACCACCCAGTATGTCTTTGGAGGAAGCTTACAAGGTCCTTAATCTCTCTCAGGGAACTGGAGGGTAAGAATTTAAAAAAAAATAATTATGCCTTATTCATCCTCTGGGACCAAAGAGCACAAGCTCAAAAGCCTCTGAAGTAAAGACAACCAAAACAACAACAACAACAACAACAACAGCAACAATAACAATAACAACAACAACAACAACAACAAAAACAACAACAGCAACAATAACAAAACTGCCACGAACACTACCACCACCAATAACAACAACAACAACAACAACAACAACAAAGACAACAACAACAATAACAAAACCGCCACGAACACTACCACCACCAATAACAAAAACAACAGCAACAATAACAAAACCGCCACGAACACTACCACCACCACCACCACCACCACCAATAACAACAACAATAGACAACAACAACAATAACAAAACCACCACCACCACCACCACTAACAACAACAACAACAACAATAACCACAACAATTGATCCTTAGGAAGTGAGCGATTTTGTGATAGACTGGTATTCCTATCCAAAGGGTACCAATCAATTGCTATTATCAGTCTCACGCTATAGGAACCGAGATAATTATCTCCGGCTCAGTGGGTTGTATAGCTCTGAAGAACCTACTGAAGGAGTGGTTAAATTTTAACTCTGGGTTGCTGTAAGAACAGCATCTGTGTGAGCCTGAGTGAAGTCTTTCTCAAGACCTCTCAGCTGGGTGGGTCCTTTTTAACCTTTTAGCATCCAGACTGCTGGGTGGGGTTCCTGACCTCCCATAAGGGGCAGGAAGGTGCATACTGTGTCTATCCCCCTATGTCTGTTTTCCAACATGCTTTCTGTCTTTGTCTTGGAATGAGATTACTTGGTTTTGTCCTGGCCCTGGCCGGATACCCTGGCTGGGAGGGAAACAGTCAAATGTATAGTTAGTTTTGGGAGATGAAATTTTTTTTCCTTGTAAATCATCTCTCTGTTATGCATGGTATTATGTTTTGTTTATTTATTATATATGATTTGATAACATTTGAGTGTATTTCTCTTAGTGGGGACCTGTGCTAGGGTCTGGATGAGACTTTTAGGTGATCTCAAACTAAGTACACTGATATTGTGCTCTTGGAATCTACATCTGTTCCCTATTTGAACCAATTTCCCTTTGTCTGCCTTATTCTTGGATGCTTTAATTGTAATTCTAAAACTTTTTACTATCCCATTTTCTTCCTTTTTACTGGTGCTGATATGACCTTAATGTGTTGCAAAAAAACCCTTAAAAACAAAAAACAGCATCCAGACTGACTTTCTCTCATATCGTGTTATTGTTCATGTCTTTCTAACAGACACGACGAGTCCAAGATCAGAAAAGCTTACTTCAAAATGGCAAGAGACTACCATCCTGATAAAAACCCAGAGGGGAGGGTGAGTATGTTTGCTAGTATTTGTGCGGCTAAATGGTCTTGTGGTATGACACTCGCTTTCGGATCAGAATGTCCTGGGTTTGAGCCTTGCTGAGCCTCACTCACTGCATTGTTGAGTCCTTGGAAAAGACTCTTTACTCACATTCTCTCACCGTACTCGGGTCTTAAATGAGTATCTGGCCATCAACAGCGTTGTCTCTGTCGGAAAAATTGTGATATCGCCTAAAAGGCGTTCTGTCTCGTTCTATATGTTACTTATTGCTGTTGGTCAGGGACCCATTGTAAAGCGCTTTGAGCATGTTTAGTGGATATTGCCCTATATAAAAGCTCAAAGCTCAATTTTTCTATGATTCCGTGCCACTCTCTGAATATTACTTTTGTCAGGGCTAACAATAGTCCCAGCAACACAATCATTATTGGGCTGACAGAGAAGTCATAAATAAATAAAAATAAATATCCCAATCCAAGAGGGGTTGAGCCAGGTTTGTCTTTATGTGAGACTGATGGTTTACTTGCATTGCTTCTAATGGCTGAGTAATTGTCTCCTTTTGTAACAAACTTAGTCCAGCAATCTTGTGCATGATCAGGTACTGGACGGATGGCAAGGATTGCAAAACTCTGAACCCTCCCCCCCCCCCCTCTCTTTTTTTTCTGTATCAGTGGGTAAAAACAATCTTAACACATATTACATCACTTTACTGAGGTGTGATTGCGTCTCTATTATAGGAACTGCTTGAAACTGCTTGATGGGTATTGTAAGAGTGCTTGTACTAAAAGGGTATCTAACACAATGCATGCAATGTAAATTAGTTTGATCATTGAGCACGGTGAAAGTATAAATGTTCCATACATGATTTATGCATATTTAAATGGTCTACCGATTTAGTCACTGATAATGATTTATAAACAGATGAAGTATGAAAGTAAATTTATTAATTAAAAACGAAAAAAAAGAGTTGAAGACCCCACATCTTTTGCCTTTTTCAGTTTAGTTTGATTGTCTTTTGCTTGCATTTCCCCATTTTCAGTATTATTTGACTGAGTATATTTCATTATTACGTTCTGTCATTGAGGCAAAATCTTGGTCGAAATTTTGATAATACATATATATATATATTTTCACAATGATGTGAATCATTCCAGGAAATATTTGAGAAAGTCAACATGGCCTACGAGTTCCTGTGCAGCAAATCCAGAGTGAAGGACGGTCCAGACCCTCAAAACATCGTCCTTGTCCTCAAAGCACAGAGTATTTTATTCAGTCGATACAAAGAAGGTGAGTTGGATGCTTGGGTGCTTCAATAATAACATTTCTGTCTTTGAAATTAATTCAACAGTTTTTCTGTTTATTAAATATTTATTTGAATATAAAATGTTTTCAGTTGTCTTAATATAAAGGGAGGTAATAATTGTTAAGTAATCAAATTTTAAATTGCAATACAATCATTAACATGTCCCATATAAAAATTGAGACCAAATTTTTTTTAATGTAGACAAATCGAAAAAAAAAAGAAGAGATGTTTGTGTCGTTCAGTTGACTTGGTTTTTGAGGAAATATTTCACTTAGTGATAGGGGCATGAAATTCAACACTCATGATGTTCAAGAGTAAAAATAAACAACAAACATACCAACAAAAAAACCCAGACAAACCATAAACAGAAATAAACAGAAAAAAAAAAGGAATAAAAGAAAGTAAATTCCAGAAATTGTCCTTAATGAATATTTCCTAAAGGGATTCTGGAAAGCAATTTTTCACATAACTCTTTTTTTCCTACCCAATCCCAACCAGAGCTCCAGCCATACAAGTACGCCGGCTATCCCATGCTCATCAAGACGATTCGCATGGAGACAAACGACGACCAGCTGTTCAGCAAATCAGCACCCCTGCTGTCTGCTGCATCAGAGCTGGCTTACCACACTGTCAACTGCTCCGCTCTCAATGCTGAAGAACTACGTAGAGAGAATGGTATTCAGGTACTGATGTTTTTTTCTATAGCCACTTTGAAACTTTTTTTTTTAGATCGATAGACTAGTCAGAAATATACCTTTTCACAGACCAGTTATATCGTAATTTTAGTCCATAATGTTATATCGGGAGACTACATCATATTCATTATACAAGGTTGGCAATTTTCCGTATACTTACGGAATTCCATATTTTATAAACCCTCAGTATATTTTCCAATCATCTGCTAAACAGGAAAAAAAAGTAAGTACATAATGTCTTTTTACTTGAGTTCAGCACTCAGAAAGGGGTCAGTCTATATGTTTGTGTTAAAGTTCAATATATTTTTTTCCTCCTGAATTGGCAATCCTGAGTATAAATTTAATTACAAGACAAGCACAATTGATTGTGTCGTATCTACCAGATTTTACGTTAAAATGAAGCCAATTTCATACTTTTTAAAGGAGATAGATATTTTGGTCATTTTAATTCTGGCAAACATTGTCAAAGTAGAAAGAAAAATACTTTTATCTCGTGTTACCACAGAGTACATTAACATTTGCTCCTTTTCCTTTAGATAGAACTCTGGTCAACCGAAAAGTAGTTTCCAGCAGATCTAACAGTCTGAGGTAACCAATCCATCATGGGTGAACAGAGCAGTCAGGAAAAAAAAATCTCTGCACTCAGGACTATTCTTGTGTGTATCGGTGCAAGAATTCCTGTTTAACCCAGGTTTCAGGCTTTTTGGAATGACTTTTAATTTCGTTCCCGTCTATTTTCCAGATTTTATTTTATGTTTTATGAAAAGTATAAGAAAACACTTTTAAAAAACCCAACCCCCCCCCCCCCCCCCCCCCCCAAATGGAATTATTAAATGATGGACAAACCTGATTTGGCCTCAGTTTTATTTAAGTCACACGATACCCTGTACCCTACCAAACACTATTTCATTCAACTATTTCGTGGTGGTGGGCAGGGTGTACATATTTGCATGTCTGATAATTGGTCATAAGTTCAGGTTTTAAAAAAACAATGTTTTGGAATAAGTTGCAGGCTTTTAGAATTTGTTGGAAATGGAGATCAGGCTTTATTGGCCTAACAATCTACTTTCGCCATGTTGTAAGGCAAGTATCTGAGATATATAGATTCCATACTTAAATAGATAAGGATAAAAACGTTGCATCTTGGATCATAATTTTTCTTTTATCTTTTATATAATTTTCGATTTTATTAAAAAAAAAAATGCAGATTTGGTAGTTTTGGGAGAATTATATAAGAAATCAATGAAGGTGACCAAGCCTGACATATCTCCCCCCCCCCCCCTCCCTTTAATCACCGATATGAAAGAATGATAAAAAAATTTAATTAATTTTTTTTCCCCTTTTATTTTTCTAACCAGACATTACAAGATGCCTTCTCACGCTGTGTTAACGTGATGACCAGTTCCAGCAAACCGGAAGACATAGCTGTCCAGGTAGGTCTGTCTTTATATTTATGCGATAGTCCTAAGAAAATCAAAAGCTATGTTTGGATTTCGCATTACCACTGATTTTCTGGCACTTCTACTCCCTTTTTACATCCAGATTCATTTATTTCCTCTTTTCTTATTCTTTGTCCTCATTTTTGATTTTTAAATTTTTAAAAAAATGTAACCCACCAACTCAGAATGGTGTTATATCAGAGTGGTTTAGTAGTTGAGTCCCACGACCACATTATCTCATTCGTCTGTAGTGTTTCATTCATCCTGTTTTGTGGATAAAGGGGAAACCTGAAATGTCCATTTTATCTGTTTTCGTATATTAAATCGAAGCTTACATTCAATTTCACATTGTTATTTATTTCTTCGAGCTTCGAGCAGCAACATATACATATTCCCTTTTGATAGGATGCTAGTTTATTGCAGAGAACTTTCCACCAGATCCAACAAACCCAGCCACCCAATATCTGCTGGATGGACAGGAGAGATTAGAATATTAAAAAAAAATCTCGACTGCACTAGGGATCAATCTCTGTCCCTTTGCATTTGGAGTGAGTGCTCTACCAACTGAGCTATTGGGACTCTCCATCATTAGATAGAGGAATCTTACCTCACTCAATCCTATAGATTTTTGCTACTTTTCAAAATTGGAAAAAAATTTTATTAATGAGCATGTGCAAGATAGTTTTCTTCAACTACATGCAAAAACTAAAAACATTAGCTTTGATAATACACCAATAATTTGTCTCAGAAAAATGTAATACATTGGCATGGGGTAAAAGTAATCTGGGTAAACTACGGTTATAGTCGGTGTTAGGGTTGAGTGAGTTAACAATTTAATACCCTGATAGCCTAGTGTGTATTTTACTCAACTTCATTTCATATTGATCTACTGCTACCCTAAAATATCATTGTATATTTTTTTTTTCTTGTGATTAAAAAAAAAAATGATTTAAAAAAGAAAAAACTATGTAATTCTCAAATTGGCTACGATTCCATCTTTGTCTTGCTTGCGTCTCTCATCAGGTGTCCATGAACATTGCCAAGTGTTACGCTGTGGCTTCTCAGTTTGAAGAGTGTCGCTCCAAGATACAGGAAACCTCTGCCATAATCAAAGACTTATGTCGCATCCTTTACCACAAGGTAAGAGGAAGGAAGATTCATTCACTCATCTGTTATTTATTGTCTTTAACGTCTCATTCATCTTGTTTTGTTGACAAAGGTAAAACCCGAAACATCCACATCATATTTGTCTTTGTAAATTAAATTGAAGTTTCTATTTCGTTTTGTTATTGCTATTTATTTCTTCAATCTTCAGACAGCAACATTTGTATTATATTGTTGCGTTGTCTTCTATCCCCCTATAATTCCTTTTCCAGGTTGCTCTTTGTCTTTGTTTCAGATTGAGATTACTTGGTTTTGTTCTGGCCCCGGCTGGAGTCCTTGGCTGAGAGGGAAACAGTCAAATGTTTAGAATTAGTTTGGGAGATGATTTTTTTCCTTGTAACTCTCTCTCACTGTAAACTTTTGGGTGTATTCCTCAAGTGGGATCCTGTACTTGTGTTTGGATGTGACTTTTTAGTGACCTCATCCTAAGCACACATCTCTTAAAATCTACTTTTGTTCGTTATTTGGACCAGTTCCCGTTGACTTACTTTTTCTTTGGTGATTTTAACTGAAAGTCTATCCCATTTTCTTTATTTTTAGTGGTGCTGATATAACCTAAATGTGTCCTAAGCGCTTTAAAATAATTTTTTAAAAACAAAAAAAAACCTACCCCCCCCCCCCCTAAAAAAAAAATAAAATAAAACCCCCAAAAACAAACAAATCCAGCTTCCAATCACTGTAAGGTTGACAGAGGTTCTTTTCTTAAACCTTAAACCTGTTACAAATTTCTTTGCTTGTGTGGCGATTGCTCAACAAAATGAGATATCAGGACATCTAATGTTGCGAGAATCGTATAAAATGTTGACATTGATAGGAATGGAAAGTAAAAATTGATGTCACAAGATTCTCATTCACTAAAATCTTATTTTCCCCCCATCCAGCAACTTCCAAAGCTGTGTTCAGTGGTTTGCGAGTGTATCAGTGCGTTCTGCGTCGACTTTTGGCTGCAGACAAACCTGTTCCAATCGGGTGTGTTGTGGCATCTCATGCTGTACATGTTCAACTACGATTACACGCTGGAGGAAGGTGGAGTGGAGAGAAGTCAAGACAGTAATCAACAGGTGGGTTTGAAATAAAGGAGGAGGAGGAGGAGGAGGAGGAGGAGGAGGAGGAGGAGGAGGAGGAGGAGGAAGAGGAAGAAGAAGAAGAAGAAGAAGAGTGTGATGACGATGCTGATGACGACGATGATGATTATAATAATGATGATGAGGACGAAGACTAAGTGGTGGTGACAAGAATGGCAATGACGATGATGATGATGATGATGATGATGATGATGATGATGAATATGATGATGATGATGAATATGATGATGATGAATATGATGATGATGAATATGATGATAATGATGAATATGATGATGATGATGATGATTAGCATTATTGTGGACGACTAGTGGGTTTCTGCTGTGCTGAGAGTGAAGTTGTTTTTGTAATGGACTTGCCAGATAATTTGATGCTAGACATTCATTTACTTCATCTTTCTTCCTCATTCACCCCTCACTCCCACCCCACCCCATCTCCATTACTCTGTTCCATTCCATCGACCTTGCAGGAGGTTTGTAACTACTTAGCCAAGATCAGCGTCATTGCCTGTGGACGACTCGCCGGTTTCCTCAGCGCCGAGAGTGAATTGAGCACCCCGGATAATCCGTCCGTGAAAAAGTCATTGTATTCTCTACTGACGCCTTACCTGGCCAGGAAACTGACCAATGAACAGCCGACAGAGGTAAGCCAAGTTTCCTTGTTGTTGTAGTCGTTATTATTCAAAATCAGAACTATGTCCAATAAAAGTTAATTATGCGCAGTTTTAAATAAAGAAGTAATCTTTCTGGAGCTTTTTTTCCACCATATGTTCGTAATAAAAGTTGAACTTCATTTTAAGTCTCTCATACACTTTCAATGAGATTGGAACCAGTTTTTTGACATCACACTTTTGTTCTCATTTGAGTGATGGTGGTTATGGATTGTTGCTGCAATGGGTTGATGGAGTAGGAGCTTTATAACGATTGTAAATTGAGCCATTTATTTACTAGATTTTGAGCATACCAGCCGACCAGAAAAAAGAAAGTAATTAATAAAATAAAGGATGAAACATCTTTTGTTATTATTACTCAGATAGCAATATCAAATAATGAAGTGTCCAAACATCCAATTTAAATATTTCAGAAGATAAAGATGTTATGTTACAGTTTTAAAAGCAGTTATCGTGTAAAATATTAATGATCAAAAATAATAGTGTCATTGCTTTAGGCAGTAACAGATTTTAGCGAAGAAAAAAAAAATCTCTCAAGGCGTATATGCTAAAATAAAGTGAAAATTAACATTAAAGTTGAATTACTGTCAAATATTTAGTTTAAGAGAGTTTGAGGAAGTTTGAGGAAATAACTGCAAGTATTAAAAAGAATTCTGCTTCATCGCAGAAACATGATTGGAAGATTTGTATGATGATTTCAAAAATGCATTGATCGAGTGGAGTGATTTTGAATTTGTCATTTTGATTCCAACTCTCTCATAAATTAACTCGTTTATTTTAGATAGATGAAGCTAAGGAATATTTTGATATTTCTTGACTTTGTTAATGTTTCCACGACTTACTTTTTGTCTCTTGTTGCCTGGTACTTGGAAGAATTTGCTAGCTTTGCTATCTCTTGGGTCTAGGAGCCATTTTAAGCTTTACTTCTTCGCCCTCCATTTTGAGATATAAAAGCCTTCAATACTTTTACCGTTGTCAAATATTTGTTTTTTTAAATGTCATACGTGTACATTTTCAAAAGCTGGCTCTTACAATTATTTCTATTTGTAAATTTCAAATGCTTACATCAAAATATCTCTATGGAGTCATTATGCTTTTAATTTCATACCCTTGAGCAGGCTTGGTAAATCTTTGGGTTTTGTGGTGTGTAATTATTAGGTTTTGTTTCAACAATTTTAATTTTATGAGGGTTGAATTACTTGTTCATCATGCAAAGCTATTAAAAACTCATGTTTCTTTTTCTACACGTTTATTTTCTACATCTGCAATAAAATCGTAATACTTTAGACGTTTTATTTCTTGTCTTTGAGAAAATTGGGTTCAATGTTTTGTATGCCACAGGGTCTGAGTTTAGTCCTTTGTTTTACATAATTTTAGTTTAATGAGGATTTAATTATGTGTACACGCTGATCATGCAAGGATAATGAAAAGCCCATGGTTGTTTTCTATCCCTGTAAAATTTTAACACTGTAATAAAATAATTATAATTGATGTGATAAACATGTGTGATTGTTGTTGTCTTTCAACTGCTTCTTACCCATCATGCCTCAGAATGGAGCGGATCGTACACATTGGGTAAGAGTCGAAAGTCATGCTAACAACTTTTCTCACTTCGCACTTAATATATCTACAATATCAAAGTGTCGAAAAACAAAACAAAACGATTATGATAGAAATAGAGAATAAAAAGAATTCATGTGGCTCAGACACTCCAACCCTCTTCATTAAAAAAAAACAAAAAAACCCCAAACAAATAATCAAACAAGAAAGAAAAAAAATCTGAATTTTGTTTTAGAATGTCTCAAAGATTTGGATAAGACTCTTTTAGAAACTTAAAGACCCAGAACAATTCTTTCATCAATTATGTATTAATAATGATTAACGTATATAAAAATACATTCATTACGAGCTGTCTGTAGTGTTTATCAACACATACAGATGTTTTTTGAGAAAGAGGGAAGGGCAGATGAGCAGTAAATTAGTTACGCAAATAATTTTCAACTTGTTGTGGCATATTTGCTTTGATGTTTTCTAGATCTTGACTCTGTTCTCTTTTTCTTATTCGCTTTATTTAAAAAAAAAAGATAATGAAATAAAATTAAAACAACAATTAGTGTTATAGATTACCTTAGCCATTTGTACTCTTGATTTTTTTCCTTTTTGTCAGTCTGTGTAGCCAGGATGACAATATGAATGGAGGTTTATTTTGTTTGAACTATCAATTACAGAATTGAATTTGAAACAGCTTCTAAACTTTAAAAAAAAAATATCAACACAGGCAGAAGAAGGTGATTTACTCGAATAAATGGAAATTATATTGTTAAAAAAATGGATATGTATAATTTTAAAAAATGATTTCTGACTCTACATTTTTTTCTTTTGGAGTGACTTGTGCTTATTAACACAATTTTATGTGCCAATTGTTTTTGTATGCTCTGTATTTAAAAAAAAACTAAATTATTATTTTAAAATTCATTTTGCACATTATATATTTTGACATGCACTGAGCAGTCATACGAGAAAGTAAACTGGTGAGGGATATAGAAATTCAAGTGTAATATAAGTAAAAAATGAAAGGTTTGTGTGTATAGTTAGTTAACATTAAATACAGAGAGAAATGTCCGAAGAATAAAAAACAAAAAAAAAAAAAGAATCTAAAAATCTCACCCTCCATTAACATCAGTCAAGGAAAGCTCATTAGTTTTTAGCTAGTTTTTTTTTTCTCTCCCTTTGTATTTTTCTATATATTCATTTTTGTCTGGCGATGATGTATCAATCATACATTTTAAAGATTTGTAATTTTGCACATCTGTGTCTTATACCAAATATTTTGAATGTACGAAATTGTGTGGGTTTGATCAGGTTTTAAATTTTTTTTTTCTAGACTTAAATTGTTTTTTGATTTTTGCTATTGGTACCTATCTATTGTATTTTATTTATCGATTTGTTTATCTATTAATGAGCCACCGCCTAGATTTGTAAATTAGCATAAACATATTTAGTCTAAATAATGAGATTCAAGTGAATTGATAATCTTGACTTATTTGACCTAGTACTCTCCACTCTTTAACTTTCCTCATCTCCGATGAAATAAACTTCAACGTCCTGCAGTCTTGTGCAATGTCCAATATATTTATAAGGTCTTCCTTTGCCTTAAAGTTTCTGATTTAGGTTTCGAGTAGTTACTTATACTGCCAAAATCTCATTCTGATAAGTTTGGCTTTTTATTTTAATTTGTAGAATCTGGTTTCTATAGATAGTATGCGCTTGATGAAGAAGCTCCGGAAGTATAATGGACCAACACACAAAACTCTGTGTAACCATGAATTTTTATAGTGTGGATAATACAGTTTAGTGAGAATTACTCATAAACTTGGATGGCAAAAAACAATAACAAAGATATGATTGACGTCATATTCGTTCTATCTATTGCCTAAAATTAGGATTGACGTGGTGTATTTATTTTTTCACTCTTATTTCTTGACACAGACTGGATTTGATCCAGTCTTAGTTGAAAAAAAAACAGACTTTGAAACAATATCAACCCATGTAGATTGAGAATCCCAATTAGAACTGTTCTACTGAATTTTATTTTGATGTGTAGCCGCTTGTCAAACATTGATTAGTTTTGTAGTTAGTCTTACTACAAACGTAACCCGTGCTTGAATTAACATTGATGTAAAGCAGGACCAACTTAAATAGATTTCATTGTATTAGTATATTTCCTTTCAGCTTTTACGCCCATGTTGTTCTAAGTAGTTAACTTTTTAAAAACATCTTTTTTATTCTTTTTAATAGGTGTTTTATTTATATATAAAAAGTGCTGTTGTTATTGTGTTTGGTTATACAGTCGTAGTGTTTATGTATTTGGTATTTTATTTTAAAAAAGGAAAGTAATAAATATTTAAATAATTAAAAATAGGTGGCCCACTCCTTTCAAAATGAAAGAAGTATTGAAGTTGCACATAACACAAATCCAGTAATGATTAATAAGTAACATTGCACTGGAGAGCACTTGTATGCAGATCACTTCATTTGTTTGGATTTTCTTATCTTATTTTTTTTTCTCTCTCGTTACAATGAGGCAAGCATTATATTGTTGAAAAATTTTAACGTCTATTATTTATTTGATAGGGGAAAGGAGGGGAATTGGACACAGGACACAGAATGCTTTAGCGTGTTACTTGCCTTATTTACTTATTTTTGAGGGACCAAACAACCAGATTTATGTTTCTATTAGAATGGGATTTTCAACCAAAAGTTTAGAGCTAGGACTAGGATGTTGAAAAAATGACTATTTTACAGCATGGTGATTTGGTCAGTCAGTCCAACTGATTTATTTTAAAATTGGAATTTTGATATTGTTTCTTAATCTCTCTCTATATTTTATTTTTTATTTTAACCATTCAATCGATGTTGTGTATGTATTGTACATATTTAATTTGATCAAATATCATATGACAAATTAGCGACAGGCAGTGTTGTATGTTTTTGTGTGCCTCTAACACTTTATTTTTCAAAGATTTTTCAAACTGTGATGTGATTTTGTCCTTTTGTATTTTTCTCGTTTTTATCAGTAATGAAAGTCTCTCTTCATTTCATCAAAAAAAAAAAAAAACAAAAAAAAAAACTGGAAAAATATTATTACAGTATAAAACATTTCATTTGGAAAGGCCATGAAAACAATTTGATAATGATTTTTATGAGTGTGTTTGTGGTTGTGTATGTATGTATGTGTGTGTGTGTGTGTGTGTGTGTGTGTGTGTGTGTGTTGGGGGGGGGGGTCGTTTATGGTGCAATGTTAAAGTTCCTCCTCCTTGACAGATGGATATTGTTGTGTAATAACACGTCCGTGTACTATGCGTGTAGTGTCTGTTGTCACAACTTTTTGACTGCTCTTTTCTCCTTCTTTATACTGGCACTGAAATGACTTCAACGTATTGCAAACGCTGTCAAAGCTCCTGAAAGCATGAAAATGTAAGATGTCTTGTCTCATACAAAGTGAAATGATGGTGTTGAGCATGGTCAGTGTCGAGATAGGTGGCAGTGGTCAGAACAATCTGAAAAGGTGGTTTATAAAACAGTGCTGAACAAAGCAGAAAGAAAAATACAAGAAAACAATATCCCTACTTACTTATCCGAACCAGCGACCACCTGAGCTCTAGCCCTTCGGTCTTGTGCCATGACGTAGAAGTTAGACGTCTTTTGTAGTTGTTCCAGGTGACTATAAAGTGTGTTACTGATGCTTGGATAACAATATCCCTAGAAAATCATCTTTGCCTCGACTCCCCACGTCGCGGCAGGCTGATTTCTTTTGGAATGTGTTTTTCCTCTCTCTTGAATGTTTCTCTCTGCTTTGTGCGGCTATGTGGTATGACACTCGCTTTCGAATCGGAAGGTCCTGGGTTCGAGCCTTGATGGACGCATAACTGAGTCCTTGGAAAAGACTCTTTACTCACATTCTCTCACCATACTGAGGTGTAAAATGAGTACCTGGTCGTTAACAGCGTTGTCTCTATCCCCCAAAAAATGTAACATCGCCTAACAGGCGTCATGTCCTGTACTAAATGTTAAATGTTACTGTTGGTCAGGCACCACTTGTAAAGCGCTTTGAGCACATTTAGTGGATATAGCGCTATGTAAAATAATTTTAAAAAATAATAAAAGCTTTGTCTGGCACTGTTTCATACACACGTTTTCAGACTTCCACCCTTGCCTGCTTGCAAATTTGTCACAGAGGTCACGACACTTGGCTACACAGCTTTAGTTACATTTTCTTTTTACAATGCCATGTCGTATGGTATTGTTAGTCAAGTCTAGTAGTGATGGATGTTTCAAAAGAACTGGTCTAAAAAAGCATTGCTAAGACTTGTATGAAATGGAATCAAAGAGTTCCACCTGATTGACTTGCTGGGAGAATGGATTCATGTTGGGAGATGCTGAGATACTGAGTGCAAATGTGCACACTTTAAAAAAATTTCTTTGACCTTTTATTTACAAATCAATTCTGTGTAAGTACCGGAAATATTCTCCTTCTCTTTGGCTTATACGATCTATTTTGGTTGGAGTCTACGGATAGTCATTTTTGGTTGGAGTCTGCAGAGAGTCATTTTGCCTTGTCAAGCACTTTGAGCACCTTTATTGGATGTTGTATGATATAAAGGCTCTCATTAAAAAAAAAAAAAAGAATTCATGTCTTTTTCTTCACAATTTATTTTTTTCTATCCAGATTATTGATTTGTCTGCAATTGAATATTTGCTTTGTTGTTTGTTTATTTTTTAGTATGTCGACTTTCACAACTTGATTTCTTTTTTATTTTTTTGGAAACAGCATGAGCAACAGAAATTTTATTATATTATATATATTTTTTTATAAGAGTTTCTCCTGTCAAATGTACAATGTGTATAATGGTTGACATCTTTATCACTGTTTTGTTTTTGAGCATGCTTTGATAATTTTTAATTTGATGTAATGGCTATCAATCTTTATTTTTATTCTGACTTTTCTCTTAGTTATTTGCATTGGATGCCAATTGCTTTGTAACTGTCCACCAAAAAAATCCTATTTTTTTCCAGTCATTTTTCCTTTTATTTATTTATTTTTTGGATGTTTTGATATTGAGGCAGTGGCAAAATGTTGTTCTAGTAACTTTTGGCTCAAAAGGAGATCAAAGTTAACTTATTGTGAAAAACTGATGACAGTTTTAGTTTTCATCAGTTTCTTTACGCTAAATAAAATTTTAAAAAGAGTAATCCAGAATCCTGTCTATCATCAACGGAATGGGAATGCTCCATATTCAGGGTTTTGTCTAACCGAGTCATCAATCACATGATTTGTTGCTGTCCCAATGATTGGATATTTCTCATTAAATGTAAGCATGCTGCACTTGTTTATGAAGATTGTAAAGATGTCCATGGGTCAAGCTGAACAAAATGACCTATTATGATGTTGGATATTTCGAAAACTGTGAACACTTTCTATTATGTAGGTCAATTTGAACACATTTTCCAATTTGACCAATGACTTGAGCATATGGAAAAAGAATATTGATTGTTCTAATTGGACACAGTATCAACTTTCTTCACAATTTTTCGATACTTAAATTAAAGATAATACTGCATATATTTGGTGTTTTCAAAAAAATTATTAATTGTAAGTCAATTCCAAAGAAACTAATGAAAACTAAAACATTAAGTAGTTTATCAAAACATGTTAGTTTTCTCATAGGGGCAGCTCGGCTAAATGGTTTGATCTTTACATTGCACTCGAAAGGTAACAAGTCCAACTGCCCACTGCACTATGGGGCCGTAAGCAAGTCACTTTACTCTAGCTCACTTTGCAGGGTTGCACTGTGCGACTGACGCTAGAGTTATTCTTGTCTTCCCTTTGAATAGGCCCTAAAGACCGATTTCCCCCTTAAGGGATGAATAAAGGGAATTTTATTATTTAATTATATTTATATTTATGTTTTATTGAACCAAATGTTACAAAAACAACTTTTTGTTACAGCCTCTATTATATGTGGTAGTGAAGTGTCCAAAAATATGGACATATTGTTTTGTACAGTCGTACATAAAAAATTACAAGACTTACATCGAGGTGTGTGGCTCATCATTTGTAGATAATATATCTTTTTTATTTCCCCCCCCCCCCCCTATTTTTCACAGCTTTTGAAATTGTTGAACAGCAACACAGAGAATCCTTACCTTATATGGGATAATGGGACTAGAGCACAGTTGAATGATTATCTTATGGATCAACAGGAACGCATGATTAAAACGGTGAGTTCTTAAAAAAACAAAAAAAAAACAAAAAAACACAAAAACAACCAAAAATAAACCAAAAACACAAAAGTAAAAGAAACAAACAAACAAAAAAAAGCAAAAAAAAAAACAAAACAAAAAAACACAAAAAAGCACAAAAACAACCAAAAATAGCAAGAAAAAGCAACCCCCCCCCCCCAAAAAAAAAACAAAAACAAAAACAAACCAAAACAGAAAAAAAAAAAATAAATAAATAAAAATACCCAGACAAACAAACCAAAAAAAAAGATGTTTCAGTTACTAGTGTTAGTTACATATTTGTCCCCGCTAACCTTCACCCCCAACTCCACTTCTTCCTTCGTTTGAAATAATTAAATGTTGCTTTTCTTTTCTGATTTCTTAAGTCCCTCCCATTCAACACCCCGCCCCCCCCCCCCCCCCTCCTTTCTCCCCTCTTCTTTCTATGTACGAAATCATTCAAAGTTGCTTTTCAGACTTATTAAAACCTCCCTTTCAACCAATTATGTGACTGTGACATTTGCCACCCTCCCCTCAACCTTCCTTCTTCTTTTATTTGAAATCATACTAAGCTGCTTATTTTTCTGATGTTTGACAGATGTAAACCAGGAAATGCTGAAAAATATTTCGTTATTTAAAAAAGAATTTAAAAACAATAATATTTTTAATCAGTCAATAATTAGGGCTAGACTCACGATATTCATGTTTGTGTCAAATGATTTTTGGTGGTGTTTCAGTAAGTTGTGTTTGTAAAGCATTTTCAGTCCTAATTTGTTCTCTTGTGCCTTTCATTATCATCATCAGCACCACCACCACCATCATCATCATCATCATCATCATCATCATCATCATCATCATCATCATCATCATCATCATCATCATCATCATCATCATCATCATCATCATCATCATCAACATCATCATCATCATCATCAACATCATCATCATCATCATCATCATCATCATCATCATCATCATCATCATCATCATCATCATCATCAATAATACAGAACTATTTACTGGAATCTATTCAGTATTACAATATCATTATCATTATCAATATCATTATTGCTATTATTATTTCAGGGTTTGACTTA